>NC_029787.2:5800158-5828815 GCF_000816755.2 Arachis ipaensis | reverse complement strand
TTTTTTGTGATTTTTTAAAAGTATTATTAGTTGTTAACAAAAAAATTACAAAAAAATATATACACAACGAAAAATCACCAAATTTTAAGGATACTAATATCTCATTTTCTTAATCATGCTTGCAAAAAATTGTATTAAAATTCAATCTCTAATATATTTTTTGAGAAATACATATTTAATTTTAGATAATCTTGCAAAAAAACTAACATTAAATATGTATTTCTCAAAATATATAATAGAGATTGAATTTTGATGTAATTTTTTGCAAACATAATTAAAAAAATGAGATATTATTATTCTTAAAATTTGGTGATTTTTTGTTTTGTATATATTATTTTGTAATTTTTTAAAAGTATTATTGGTTGTTAACAAAAATAATTATAAAAAATTATATACCTAACAAAAAATCACCAATTTTTATTTATAATAATATATTATTTTTATAATCATACTTGTAAAAAATTGCATCAAAATTCAATCTCTAAGGTATTTTTTGAAAATATATATTTACTGTTAGGTATTGTTGTTGTGTTTTTAAATTATTTAAAAGCATTTTTGTCGATAGTAAAATTTGGGTGTATTTTTTTCGGCGTTTGAATAATTCGGGGACGTTTTTGGTGGTTAACCCACTTTTTTAAACACAAATCGGAGAGTCTAATTTATATATCTCCCATCATTTTAAAAAACACCAATAATTATTATGTTAAGGTATAACACTTATCCTATTTTTATTTCTAAATTTTTTAGCCTCATAAGAAAGTTGAGACAAATTTGGGGGATACAATCATTTTGAAACAATAATTTCAAAAATGAATAAATATTTTTTTTCATGAAATAGAATTCCTTTTTTAAATTTATATTAACATTAAAAATAAAAAATATAGTCAATGATGACAGCCTAGACAAGTAATAAAGTCAAGAGAAAAGAAAAAAAAATATTGATGTTTTTTTTTGGATAAACTAAAAAATATTATTGATAAACTAATATATATATATATGAATCCACTAGCTTAGCTGCATTTATATATATGGTTAGAGTGAAGAAGGTGCAGCTAAAAAATTAAATTGCCACCAAAAAAAGGTCATCTCGTGAAAGGTAAGATATATATGGATTGAGAGTAATGGTTACTTAATAATTAATAATATCCTTCCAAATATTTTATCTTAATCACTAAAGAGAGAAAAAGAAAGCAATTACTGATAGATAACAGACCATTTTGATTGATAATAATTTCCAATTTTATTTAATCTTGAAACTATAGACTACTTACATAAAATTATAATGTAAACACGTATTATGTTAAACAAATTAGTTATATACTATGCCTTCAATAACATGTGCTAATAGATATTAACAATGCTTTGATGACTCTGAAAGGTAGAGAGTAGTGGAGAGAGTAGAAATATCAAATACTATATCATGTGAAGCAATAGTATTGGTAGTGACAAAAAATATACAGATTCACGGGTCCTTGATTCCATAATAACATGATATTCCACTACTTCTTCATTCACATGCATGTCTCATCAAATCAAAATATACCCTATATTTTGCTGTCATTTTTTGTTTTCTTTCTTGTTTTTCCACTTATGTGTAGTTGGTTAATTGAACTCTGTGCCCTCTCATCACGCAAAGTTACCTGCCCTATGTTGTTCACACAAAAGGTCCAACAATTAGGATAATGGCTGAAGAAGCCATTAACATAATCCTCCAAAAAGTATAGGTTACATTACTTAATTAATAGCTTTCTAAGATTCTCGAACTTGTTTGATTTGCATTTTATTTTTTATTTTTAGTATTTTTTATCTTTAAAATTTTGTAAAAAAAAGTAATAATAATAAAATTTTATTTTGTTTACTTTTAAAAGTTTAAAGTTGAGAGAAGAGACAATATAAATAAATTTCTCATTTTATTTGTTTTATGTTTTTTTTTAATTATCAAACTCTAAATTTTTTGGATATAGAATTTTGATACCATGTCATGATACCACTTTTTTTTCTAAAGTTTAAGTTGATAGAATAAGACAACATATATAATTATATTTATATCTATAACGAAAAGAATTTCATATTTTATCTAAAAATAAAATAGTGTGCACATAGATTTAAATATCATCAATAATGGCTAGCTAGCCTCACATGATCACATCAATAGAGACATGGCACATAAACTATAATTTTGATATTTATTTGGCACAGCTAAGATGGGTTAATGCATGATAGGAACCTAGCCTTAGGCTTTATCTTTCGATGGTCTTTTGATTAGTTATAAATAGAAGGAAATTAAAATGGCAATAAAGTTTGTTAGGATTGAGTACTTGTGGGTAGTGGGAGAAGCTCTTTCTAACTACCATCTCAACCCTTTCATATTTCTTGGTTATAACATCACATTTCTTATATATAATATATATCCCCTTTGTAAATTAACATTTTTAATAAGTTACTTTATCAACATTTTTAGCCTCAGTCTAGATAAACAATTTAATTAATTAAATTTTTTTAAAAAAATAGTTTAAATAATAAATAATTATATTAAAAATAACTTATAATGCAGGTAGTAAAATGTTGAACCCTAATCGTCCCTGCGGGTACCCGTCCCGCCCCTATAATTATTAAAATCCAATAAATAAAATTAAGTTTCAAAATTTATATAACCATCATCACATACATAACATAAATTAAAGTAAAAATTTAAATAAGATACAATATTATTAATCATTTACTAATTATTTTACATATATTATACATATTATATATTAAAATTATATTATTATATATTATTATCATCCCTAGTTCTAAAAGTATTTTAAAAAAGATGTAATAAAAAGTTTTTTATTATGAGATAAGTCATTTTTTTTTAACTTCTCTATAAGCTCCTAAATAACTTCTTAAAAAACTGCAATTTGATTTTGAAAATTACACCAGACATTAATACTACTACTTTTTCATAAATTAAAAGCTCAAACAAATTACTTTTAAAACTTCCTAAACAGAGCCTTAATCCTAGTTATTGCCGGAGAAGGGAAGGTATCCTAGGTTCTTCATTATCACATATAGGTGTTTGTCATGTTTGAGTATCAAAATTTGACATAAAATATAATGAGAAAATATAAAAAACTAAATTTTAATTGGTCAACATTAGTCAATTTTAAAATTTAGATTTATAATTTATAATTTGAGATTAAAAATTTAAAATTTAAGATCTAAAATTTAAAATAAACAAAATAATTAAAAAAATTAATTTTCTAATATTACTGAAACACAACATATAATTCTTCTAAAAAGTAATGTGCCTAAGTTGGTAGTTCTACATAGCCACTAGTAAATAGAAGGAGTACAATATCTTTGTGGAATGAAAGCAATGGTTCCTTGTTTTCAAATGAATTTTCATCCAAGAAAGTGATAAAGCTAAGTGAATACGACTTGGGGTTTGGCTCATATGAGACAAGAAAGCTGACGATGGAATATTAAATCACCACTCTCACCAAACATTACAAGGACATACATACATACATACTAAAACATATATCAAGTGGATAAATAAGTATATTACCCCAACAAAATTGCATTAGGCCTTGATATATATTTAAGGACATTACTTAAAAAGTGCCTAGTCTTGATCTTTGATAATTTGGTCCTGTTTGGCCTTGGCGCTTGATCAATAATTATTTTTGTCTTATGTTTCATTAATCCGTGCAAGACTAGAAGCATTTTTCAGATTTAAGAAAGATTTCCACTTATAGGTTAATCTTATAATAATGTGCTACTTTGCTTGCAATAAAATGTTGCCTATACATGTTTAAAATATTTCCGTGCAAGAGTGTATAGGGTCACTTTTATTAGAACAAACAAATTAAACTCCACAACAAACAAATTGGAGCTTTGAGACATTATGGGTTAACAATTATGTTATTTATACACAAAAGTTTAGTTATTAAATTAATTACTTATATAAATTATATATTAAAATACAAAATACACATTAAAAATAAATTAAATAACATATATATTTATACAAAAATATATGATCATTATTGATTTAATAATTAATTTTTTGTGTCCACATAATATTTTTTGTAAGCTAATTATCATCATCCTAGAACTACAAATGATTAAATTCCTTAATAGTGATATACTATCATATACGACCTTCCACCGTGAGAAGTGGAATTAACAATAATCATAAGCAAAACATGTATACATGTTATAACCATGAAACACAGAGAATGCAAATCTTAATTAGATAAACCATGCATTACACTTAAAGAAAACATTAATTGCATTTAATGCGGTCAACATTCGTATTTCAGATAAGCCATGATAATTAGTGGTAATTAATTAAGTATAACATTACTCTCAAATTCTGCGGATTATATTAGAGCATATGGTTGCAATATTTAATTATTTATATATGTTGAATCTTATACGATCCTTATTAATTGTGGTGGAAAGCAAAGCTGTAAATGGGAGGCATACTTGCCTTATCCAAACACATCCTTTAGTATTAATTAGTGAATCAATTAATAAATATAAAAAATTGACCACTTAATTTAAACGTGCCCTCTAGGGTGTAGTGTGTTGGTTATTAGTGTATGGTCTTGGTGTTAGTGGATATAACATAGAGTGACATACTAATTACGGATTTTGATAGTTTACTCGCTAATAACCTCTTTATTTTGAGATAATATTCAATTTGATTTCTAAATTTACATACGGATTTTAATTTAATTCCTAAAATTTCAATTGTCTTTATTTAGTTCCCAAATTTTACGAACATAATTCGTGTTAGTTTTTGAAACAATTTTCAATGTATACACATTAATAAAACGCTGTCATGGACAGGCGGATGCCACATTAGATTTTGTAAAATGATGTCATTTTAGTTTTGACACTCAAATAACCAAAAAATAACATAAGTGGTGTTTATTAAAACTTTACCTAACAAAACAAATGATGCGACATCATTTTTTAGCTATTAGAATGCCAAAATTAAAACTACATCATTTTACATGTTTCAGTGTAGCATTTGATTGTCCATCTCAATACTCCATTAACTTTTTTAACTAAAAATCGTCTTAGAGACTAATGTGAGACACGTTTATAAAATTTGGGGACTAAATAGAGGTAATAAGACTTTAGAGACTAAATTGATACTCGCGTACAAATTCAGGGATCAAATTGAGTATTAATTCCTCCATTTTTATATTGCCATCACATAATTAAATTATTTTTTATATTTGGACTTTGATCACATAATTAATATGGGGGCAATAGTGCTGATGAAAGAAAAGTGGACAGTTTGCGGAAGCATCAACCATACACTTGGATTTGGGCCTTACACTTTGCATAAAATCTGAACCAAATCATTGAGATAGAAAAAAACGATTTTGCTGAGACAGCAGCCTAACCGAAACAAACTTTGCCACTTCCTAGTTCTTGTTCTTGTTAATTTTCCTATCAATCTCACTCATAAATCGCCTCCTAAGCTTTGTCTCTATGTGTGGATATATCAAGTTACCAACATCACGCATCATGCAGCTGCCCTTACCATAATGGTTACAATTCATAATAATAATTCAAGAATAAATTTTATACTACTAGAAGTGATTCTAAACAATTATAACAAAAACAATTTTTATATTTTGGATTTTTTATAATATATCATTTTGTTATAATTTAAGAATTAATTTGTTGTAAATTTCAGCTCTATTTAAAAATTTATCGCTGATCAATGAATTACTGCATATACAGAATGAAATTCAAACTTCAGATCTTTATTTAAATAAATTAACAAACTAATCATTGAACTAATTAGTTTAAGAAGAAGGGTATATGAACCATATCCAATGGGCCAATTTTGATAATTTGGCTTTCACTCTTTAATTTCGATTTTTGAGCAATCAATTTATAATATTAATTAATTAAACCCAATCCATAAAGAGTCACAATCAAGTGTAAGATTGCTTATACGTTAAGAAGAAGCTCTTAATGTCAAAACAAGCAAGCAAACACGCAGTGTAACCATGACCTTGTTCTAACCAAGTTAGTGGAGTTACTCCAAAAATTCCAATACCATTTCCATTTGGAAAATTAAAGATTATTTATGGTTATCATCAAGTATTAACTTTTCGGGATGCAGTTGCAAGGAAAAATTAAATTAAGTAACCCTACTATAAAGATATTTTTCATATTAATTAAATGTTCTAAAGGTACGGTTTTCAGTAAGACCACAAGCTATAAGGTCTCAACCATTCATCAGTTATAGAAGGTGGAGTCTCTATAGTCTCATCAACTTGAATTTTCTTGAATTGGATTGGTTCAAGTCGAATTCCTGCAAGTTGTGCCCTTAGTGGACCATAGTGTTCTAAACTACTAAGGGATCTTTATTTTGTTTTATTTATTTTAAGTATGGGATTTCAGTTTATATACAGACAAAGTATAAGCATAGCTCAACTATAGAGATTTGAATTATCTAAAGTTTGAATTTTACTTTAAAAAATAAAGTGTGATCTCTCACTATTTATTTTATAGGTGAGACCAAGAATAAATATGAGAGAAAAATCATTCAAGAGTAGAAGATCACACTTTATCCTCTAAACTACAAATTTAAAATTTAGAAGATCCAAATTCTAACTATAGACATTATCCATGCGAAAATAAAATAAGTTAAAAGATATGCTAGTACCTTATGTAAATGAGCTAATCAATTGTAAGGTTCTCAAATGACCAACCTTGTTCATTTAGTTTTGTGGGCTAAACGGGTTTGTCTGTTTAATTTTTCCTTGTTTGCGGGGCAAAAATTTTAGATACAGACCATTTGTGACTAGTTTGACGGGTTAAACAGATTTATTTTATTTATTTTTTATATTTTTTTAAAATGAAAGTAACAGAATCTAATTATAGACTTTAAAAAATGTTACATTTTGACCACATAATCGTTAACTTACAAATTTTTAGTGAGTCAGAATGTGTTTTTCATTTTTTTAAAGAATTAAAAATGTCAACAGACCATCTATCTAATTTGCGAACTAGTCCGTATATCCGTCATTTTTTTAGGTTAATCAAACTCATACCATTTAGCCGAAAATATAAACAAACATGTTTTTAGAGACAAAAGGCTGCCAGTTTAGACGGTCCTAACAAGTTGTGCAGTCTATTTCCCCTTTTTTTATTGTCTCTTGTCTCCGGCTTAGGGCCTCCAAAGTGCCAAAAAAAGCCCCCAAACCAAGCATACAACAGAGTTTTCTTGATGGATTTATAAACTTCTTGGGCTTAAATATTTGGGCTGAGAATTGAAGTAACATTAATCGAGTAAGATTATCATACCAAAAACATTAATTTTATAAACATCTATTTCTGGCAATAGCTAACAAAGTGATTTATTAAGTTTTCTATAAAGTCATTTCCATTATTATATACAAAATTTATAAGAACTAGAAAAACCTTATATTGAAGATGATTTTAACTAGTATCCTTAAAACACTTATTACTTAAAACTCATATACTTATGACGTGTACAACTTTAAGTTGTGTAATTTCCAGGTAGGTGCGAAATTATTGGATTAAGTTGATCCTATATATATGGCTTTCCAATCACTTTCACAATCATCTTACTTTGTAATTATATAGCCAATAACTTTCGGCAAACATAACAGTTCAATTATGCAGTCTATTTCCTAGTCAAACTGAAGGCACCTTTGACTAAGGAACAAATTAAATCTTTTCAATGTATGCTAATGCTAATTGCATTAATCGCTATCCAACATGATTATTTGTCCTATCCTATACATTATATTGAAGACAAAAGGACGTGTTTGCATTACATTGCACTAATAATGTGGGACCTTATCAGGAATCGTATCCTTTTAACTAACTTGGCATAGGATGAATACCCAAAATTGATGGACACAAGGCAAACCTTTCAATTTTCATGTTACTACCGCTATTTCACAAGGGAACCCATTCCTTGCTTTTACTCACTTCCAAGTATCACATTCTCCTACTTAATTGACAAGGATATTCCTTATATCCATATATTGAAGCTATGAAAAATCGAAATTAAACTATATTATTATTATTATTTGTGAATTAATAGGTTTTAATGTGGTTTTGGGTTTAAGTTTACATAAAAAACAAAAAAAAAATATTATGGAACAAGTTTACGAACAAGCACTATGGACCAAGTTTATCTTGGCGTGAAAGATAAGTTGTTAATTTCTATCGTTTAATAACTTAGTTCCCTAATAATAATAATTTGTGTGCATCCTACGAAGTCAATTAGTTTACCTAAACCATGATTTAATTTAGCAACCTGTTTCGCCATATATATAGTAAATTATTAGTTATCATATAAAACATAATTTACTGGTTATATTTTTGTTTTTAAAGATGTTATTCATACACCAAAATCAATTATTAAAATCAGTTACTAATATATTTGGGTATAAATATACGTGTGATTTAATCTATTTTAATATATATATTTTTATACTAATGGCTGATTTTAGTGTATGTATACGTAACATAATCTTTTTATTTTTCATATGTCGAACCTTTTGCAAATCAAACCATAAAATTGTGAAGCCAGAAAATACGTTGATGAGTATGTGTTAAATAAATCGGTTTGACTACGAATCAAATTATTTTTTCAGTAGATACTCTGCCATCAAAAAATTCAGATGAAGAGAAAAAAATGATAAAATTAAAAGATAAAATAACAAATCTAACTGAATATTGATTGAAAAATTACTTGTACACTACTTTAATTAGTTGCGCATTATTATTACCACTAACAAATGCATAAGATAAAAAACAGTGGAAAGTGTCATTACGGTCCTCTTTTATTTATTTCAATCAGATGATGCAAACTAATTACATACTTTTCTCTCAAAAAGAGGTGCCTTGTTAGTTATTAGTATGAAAATTGTAAGTATTATAGTTGGATAATGGCAACACGAACTTTACAGGGGAAAAATCTGCTAACAGCTATGATTTCGAATAATTTGCACTCAATGCACCTTGAACTTGAAGGTCGCACTTAATAAAAATAATCATGTTTAACTTGAACAAGAGTCCATATATATCTTAATTAAATATGTGCATGCAATGTTGTTAATAATGTTGACCAGATATTCACCTCATTAAAATGGTTCCATATGTGAAATTAAACACGTAAAAGTTAAAACTAAAAGGAAAAGGGTTATTTTTTTCCACGTACAAAACAATGGTATTCTACAACTCTTGGCTATATAACTAACTACCACTAATCCGATTAGCGATTTTCTTTCAAGATCTACCGTTATTCTATATGTGCACAGCAAATCACAACGTAAACACCGTTAAAAAAATAAACCGAATAACTAACTCTTCCACGCGCCATCAATGCCCTCGCACGTGACCATTAGAATTCCGATAGAGAAACATTCCTCTTGAACTTGCCGGACGGCGAGGGCAACGGCGAGGGTGGCAAAGACGGCGGCAACCGCGACCTTTGAAAATAATCTCTAATGTTCACGCCGCCCTCTCCACCTAACAAACCCTCCATCGATTCAACGGCTCCGGCGTCGTTCCTGCCCGGAATGAACGGCGGCCGCACCACCTCCGTCAACATGTCCCACCTTACACCTCGGAAGAACTTGTGCTCCTTGATCTCATCGGCTCCGCGAGTGTACCCCAATCTCGCCGTCGGTTCCTTCTCCAGAAGCTTCTCGATGAGATCCGTCAGCGACGACCGTTTTCCAACGAACTCCGGCGACTTCACTAACACATTCCTGAACGTATCCTTGCGGTTCTTCCCCTTAAACGGCGTCGTACCGTACATCATCTCGTACGCCAGAATCCCCAGCGCCCACCAATCCACGGCGAAATCGTGTCCCTCGCCGCGCACCACCTCCGGCGCCACGTACTCCTCGGTACCAACGAA
Organism: Arachis ipaensis; assembly: GCF_000816755.2. NCBI lineage: Eukaryota > Viridiplantae > Streptophyta > Magnoliopsida > Fabales > Fabaceae > Arachis > Arachis ipaensis. Next base: position 5,818,893 of record NC_029787.2, on the reverse strand, counting down.
CGAGTTGGACCTCTCGCCGTCGCCGATGAAACTCGTCCTGCGTCGACTCACCGGACTGACTCTGGCGGATTTCACTTTCTTCAAGTTCTTACGAGCTGCATCCGGCGAGTGGAGCGGGAACCACCGGGTGAAGTTCCGGCGGTGTCTCCTGCGATGAGGAGGTTCTGATGGAATCTTATTAGGATCCACGGGAACCGATGGCGGAATGCTGTTACCTTTGTTGGTAATGTCAGTTGCAACTGTTGTAACCGTATGAGAGGTTGTTGCAACGGTTTTGGGTGTGAGTTTGCGTGAGAGGTCGAAGTCCGTGAGTGTCACGTGACCGTTGTGTTGGATGAGGACATTTTCCGGTTTGAGGTCACGGTACGCGATACCGAGGGAATGGAGGTGGTGGAGGGCGCAGAGAATCTCTGCGAGGTAGAACCGGATGACGGAGGGGGAGAACACCCGGTCGTTTTGCCGGTAGCGGAGACGGTTGAGGTCGCCGCCGGGGCAGTATGGTAGGGCCCAGGCGAGGAAGTCCGGAGTGTCGAGGGAGCCCAAGAGGGAAGGGAGGAAGGGGTGGCCGGAGAGCTTGGAGAGGACTTCGATTTCCCAGCGGGCGCGGCGGTCGGCGTCAAGCTTGCCGTGGAGGGTGGTTTTGTCGACGACCTTGAGGGCGAACATGGTGGTAGAGGTGGCGGTGGTGTCGTGGACGAGGAAGACGGTGCCCATGGCACCTTTGCCAAGGATTTTGAGGGCTTTAAGGTTGTCTAGGTTAAGAGGGTGAGGGGTTGTTGTTGGTGGTGGTGGTGGTGAGGGTGGTAATGGGAAATCCATGTCGTTGGTGGACATGGATGGATTGGAGTTTGTGTGAAGAATTGAATTGAATTGAATGGGATGAAGAAGAGTGAGTGTATGTGGAAACAAATATACAAGGTTGGTTGGGTTGGTCTGGATATGCTTTTTATAGCCCTTTTCTTTTCTGTGTTTTTCTTTTTCTTAGCTTTTCTTTTGACTCTCCTTCTTTTCATTTTATTTTCTTTGGTCAAAAAACTTCTCAAATAACAGCTTCAATTCCTATTCATCTCATTTCTTGTGTGTCAAAATGTGACTGCAACAACACAAACAAAATTCCTATAATAATATTATTTACAATCTGACGAGGAGCAAGAAACAAAAAGAGGCAGTTTCTTAAAAAAAAATGCAAAAATATGTTAGGGAAGGATTTTCATAGTAGTATTTGAATTCAATAAAAGCTTATTCATCATAAATAATCATTTACAAGCAGGTCTTATTATTGAAGATACCATGATAATTTATTAAATAAACTAATAGTTAGGTCTTGAAGATTTTAATCTCAAATTAAATAGTATCTAAAAAAAATATATCAACATCTAATGTCTTTCTATTAATTTATTATGTAAAATTTAACAATAATACTTATATGTACCGTTAACTATTGTGATGTGTCTATTTATAAAAGATCGTAAGTAACTTTTGAAGCGAATAAAATTTTACTTGATTTAGTATGATTCATGATAAATAGAAAACAGTCAACTCAAAAAATAATAAATAATTTATTGTCCAAAACTTTATCATTTTCATATTTACGTGACAGCAACAAGACACATATCACAATAAAATACATTAATAATTTTAATTTATTTTATATTATTCATTAATAAAAAAATATATATGTCTACTATTTAGTAACTTTTAAAATTTTACTTGATTTAGTATGATTCATGATAAATAGAAAACAGTCAACTCAAAAAATAATAAATAATTTATTGTCCAAAACTTTATCATTTTCATATTTACGTGACAGCAACAAGACACATATCACAAATATCACAATAAATAATTTTAATTTATTTTATATTGTAGTAAATTATATATATAGAAGGAATGGAGGGAGCAAGAAATATTTAAAAGTATCTGTTGTGGATTTATCTTGGAAAATATAAAATATCAAATATCACAATACATATATATATAACTAATAGGATTTCTAGTCAGATAGCTAATAATCTCATTTTCATTTTCTCTTCCTTTCAAAATATAAAACAAAATATACTTAGGCTTGAGATGGTAAAACCTTAAATTTTCAACAGTAATTTATTAAAATTGGCTTTTAAATATATTTTTTAAAAGTTGTGATAATGATGTCTATTAATAAATTAAAATAAAAATTATTTTTAATAATAACTACAAATTACAAAACTATCTTATGAAAAAAGTAAAAGTAATTTTGTGTTTGGGTATCTCATACAAAAATTTTTTTTTATCTATCAATTATGTTTGGATATAACAATATAAAAGTATTTCTTTTGTTTATTTATTACATGAAAAACATTTTTTTAAGGAAAAAAAATCTTTTAAAAAATGTAAATTACAGCTTTTAAAAAAGGATGTTTTCTGATTTTTCTAGTGCTTTTACTTTTACTACTCGAAATTTTCCAAACACGCTAAAAAATAAAAAAAAGATATTTTTTCATCGAAAAAAGATCTTTTTTTTTTATCAAAATAATGGCGCACAAACAAGTACTTTGTGCAAAATGGCAAATAACTTTCTATTATCACTAATCACCATCTTAGCCTTTTCATTGGCATAGTGAGTAGTGCATATTGGAACATATTGAACCAAAAATGGAGATTCAAAGTAGTAGACAAAACAACAAATAGGGGTGGCAATGGGGCGGGTAGGGACGGATTTTTGCTCTACTCGACCCCGTCCCGCCGTACAACAACTCGCATAGAACCCGCCCCGCTTTTACCTGCAGGTAGTAAAATGTTGAACCCTAATCGTCCCTGCGGGTACCCGTCCCGCCCCTATAATTATTAAAATCCAATAAATAAAATTAAGTTTCAAAATTTATATAACCATCATCACATACATAACATAAATTAAAGTAAAAATTTAAATAAGATACAATATTATTAATCATTTACTAATTATTTTACATATATTATACATATTATATATTAAAATCATATATATTATATATATAGCGGGGCAGGTAGGGGCGGGTATTACCTAAACCCGACCCCGCCCCGCCCCGGTGCGGGGTAATTATCCGCCCCGAGCGGGTAGGGACGGGGTGGGTACCCGCGGGTTCGGGTGGTATTATCATCCCTAGTTCTAAAAGTATTTTAAAAAAGATGTAATAAAAAGTTTTTTATTATGAGATAAGTCATTTTTTTTTAACTTCTCTATAAGCTCCTAAATAACTTCTTAAAAAACTGCAATTTGATTTTGAAAATTACACCAGACATTAATACTACTACTTTTTCATAAATTAAAAGCTCAAACAAATTACTTTTAAAACTTCCTAAACAGAGCCTTAATCCTAGTTATTGCCGGAGAAGGGAAGGTATCCTAGGTTCTTCATTATCACATATAGGTGTTTGTCATGTTTGAGTATCAAAATTTGACATAAAATATAATGAGAAAATATAAAAAACTAAATTTTAATTGGTCAACATTAGTCAATTTTAAAATTTAGATTTATAATTTATAATTTGAGATTAAAAATTTATAATTTAAGATCTAAAATTTAAAATAAACAAAATAATTAAAAAAATTAATTTTCTAATATTACTGAAACACAACATATAATTCTTCTAAAAAGTAATGTGCCTAAGTTGGTAGTTCTACATAGCCACTAGTAAATAGAAGGAGTACAATATCTTTGTGGAATGAAAGCAATGGTTCCTTGTTTTCAAATGAATTTTCATCCAAGAAAGTGATAAAGCTAAGTGAATACGACTTGGGGTTTGGCTCATATGAGACAAGAAAGCTGACGATGGAATATTAAATCACCACTCTCACCAAACATTACAAGGACATACATACATACATACTAAAACATATATCAAGTGGATAAATAAGTATATTACCCCAACAAAATTGCATTAGGCCTTGATATATATTTAAGGACATTACTTAAAAAGTGCCTAGTCTTGATCTTTGATAATTTGGTCCTGTTTGGCCTTGGCGCTTGATCAATAATTATTTTTGTCTTATGTTTCATTAATCCGTGCAAGACTAGAAGCATTTTTCAGATTTAAGAAAGATTTCCACTTATAGGTTAATCTTATAATAATGTGCTACTTTGCTTGCAATAAAATGTTGCCTATACATGTTTAAAATATTTCCGTGCAAGAGTGTATAGGGTCACTTTTATTAGAACAAACAAATTAAACTCCACAACAAACAAATTGGAGCTTTGAGACATTATGGGTTAACAATTATGTTATTTATACACAAAAGTTTAGTTATTAAATTAATTACTTATATAAATTATATATTAAAATACAAAATACACATTAAAAATAAATTAAATAACATATATATTTATACAAAAATATATGATCATTATTGATTTAATAATTAATTTTTTGTGTCCACATAATATTTTTTGTAAGCTAATTATCATCATCCTAGAACTACAAATGATTAAATTCCTTAATAGTGATATACTATCATATACGACCTTCCACCGTGAGAAGTGGAATTAACAATAATCATAAGCAAAACATGTATACATGTTATAACCATGAAACACAGAGAATGCAAATCTTAATTAGATAAACCATGCATTACACTTAAAGAAAACATTAATTGCATTTAATGCGGTCAACATTCGTATTTCAGATAAGCCATGATAATTAGTGGTAATTAATTAAGTATAACATTACTCTCAAATTCTGCGGATTATATTAGAGCATATGGTTGCAATATTTAATTATTTATATATGTTGAATCTTATACGATCCTTATTAATTGTGGTGGAAAGCAAAGCTGTAAATGGGAGGCATACTTGCCTTATCCAAACACATCCTTTAGTATTAATTAGTGAATCAATTAATAAATATAAAAAATTGACCACTTAATTTAAACGTGCCCTCTAGGGTGTAGTGTGTTGGTTATTAGTGTATGGTCTTGGTGTTAGTGGATATAACATAGAGTGACATACTAATTACGGATTTTGATAGTTTACTCGCTAATAACCTCTTTATTTTGAGATAATATTCAATTTGATTTCTAAATTTACATACGGATTTTAATTTAATTCCTAAAATTTCAATTGTCTTTATTTAGTTCCCAAATTTTACGAACATAATTCGTGTTAGTTTTTGAAACAATTTTCAATGTATACACATTAATAAAACGCTGTCATGGACAGGCGGATGCCACATTAGATTTTGTAAAATGATGTCATTTTAGTTTTGACACTCAAATAACCAAAAAATAACATAAGTGGTGTTTATTAAAACTTTACCTAACAAAACAAATGATGCGACATCATTTTTTAGCTATTAGAATGCCAAAATTAAAACTACATCATTTTACATGTTTCAGTGTAGCATTTGATTGTCCATCTCAATACTCCATTAACTTTTTTAACTAAAAATCGTCTTAGAGACTAATGTGAGACACGTTTATAAAATTTGGGGACTAAATAGAGGTAATAAGACTTTAGAGACTAAATTGATACTCGCGTACAAATTCAGGGATCAAATTGAGTATTAATTCCTCCATTTTTATATTGCCATCACATAATTAAATTATTTTTTATATTTGGACTTTGATCACATAATTAATATGGGGGCAATAGTGCTGATGAAAGAAAAGTGGACAGTTTGCGGAAGCATCAACCATACACTTGGATTTGGGCCTTACACTTTGCATAAAATCTGAACCAAATCATTGAGATAGAAAAAAACGATTTTGCTGAGACAGCAGCCTAACCGAAACAAACTTTGCCACTTCCTAGTTCTTGTTCTTGTTAATTTTCCTATCAATCTCACTCATAAATCGCCTCCTAAGCTTTGTCTCTATGTGTGGATATATCAAGTTACCAACATCACGCATCATGCAGCTGCCCTTACCATAATGGTTACAATTCATAATAATAATTCAAGAATAAATTTTATACTACTAGAAGTGATTCTAAACAATTATAACAAAAACAATTTTTATATTTTGGATTTTTTATAATATATCATTTTGTTATAATTTAAGAATTAATTTGTTGTAAATTTCAGCTCTATTTAAAAATTTATCGCTGATCAATGAATTACTGCATATACAGAATGAAATTCAAACTTCAGATCTTTATTTAAATAAATTAACAAACTAATCATTGAACTAATTAGTTTAAGAAGAAGGGTATATGAACCATATCCAATGGGCCAATTTTGATAATTTGGCTTTCACTCTTTAATTTCGATTTTTGAGCAATCAATTTATAATATTAATTAATTAAACCCAATCCATAAAGAGTCACAATCAAGTGTAAGATTGCTTATACGTTAAGAAGAAGCTCTTAATGTCAAAACAAGCAAGCAAACACGCAGTGTAACCATGACCTTGTTCTAACCAAGTTAGTGGAGTTACTCCAAAAATTCCAATACCATTTCCATTTGGAAAATTAAAGATTATTTATGGTTATCATCAAGTATTAACTTTTCGGGATGCAGTTGCAAGGAAAAATTAAATTAAGTAACCCTACTATAAAGATATTTTTCATATTAATTAAATGTTCTAAAGGTACGGTTTTCAGTAAGACCACAAGCTATAAGGTCTCAACCATTCATCAGTTATAGAAGGTGGAGTCTCTATAGTCTCATCAACTTGAATTTTCTTGAATTGGATTGGTTCAAGTCGAATTCCTGCAAGTTGTGCCCTTAGTGGACCATAGTGTTCTAAACTACTAAGGGATCTTTATTTTGTTTTATTTATTTTAAGTATGGGATTTCAGTTTATATACAGACAAAGTATAAGCATAGCTCAACTATAGAGATTTGAATTATCTAAAGTTTGAATTTTACTTTAAAAAATAAAGTGTGATCTCTCACTATTTATTTTATAGGTGAGACCAAGAATAAATATGAGAGAAAAATCATTCAAGAGTAGAAGATCACACTTTATCCTCTAAACTACAAATTTAAAATTTAGAAGATCCAAATTCTAACTATAGACATTATCCATGCGAAAATAAAATAAGTTAAAAGATATGCTAGTACCTTATGTAAATGAGCTAATCAATTGTAAGGTTCTCAAATGACCAACCTTGTTCATTTAGTTTTGTGGGCTAAACGGGTTTGTCTGTTTAATTTTTCCTTGTTTGCGGGGCAAAAATTTTAGATACAGACCATTTGTGACTAGTTTGACGGGTTAAACAGATTTATTTTATTTATTTTTTATATTTTTTTAAAATGAAAGTAACAGAATCTAATTATAGACTTTAAAAAATGTTACATTTTGACCACATAATCGTTAACTTACAAATTTTTAGTGAGTCAGAATGTGTTTTTCATTTTTTTAAAGAATTAAAAATGTCAACAGACCATCTATCTAATTTGCGAACTAGTCCGTATATCCGTCATTTTTTTAGGTTAATCAAACTCATACCATTTAGCCGAAAATATAAACAAACATGTTTTTAGAGACAAAAGGCTGCCAGTTTAGACGGTCCTAACAAGTTGTGCAGTCTATTTCCCCTTTTTTTATTGTCTCTTGTCTCCGGCTTAGGGCCTCCAAAGTGCCAAAAAAAGCCCCCAAACCAAGCATACAACAGAGTTTTCTTGATGGATTTATAAACTTCTTGGGCTTAAATATTTGGGCTGAGAATTGAAGTAACATTAATCGAGTAAGATTATCATACCAAAAACATTAATTTTATAAACATCTATTTCTGGCAATAGCTAACAAAGTGATTTATTAAGTTTTCTATAAAGTCATTTCCATTATTATATACAAAATTTATAAGAACTAGAAAAACCTTATATTGAAGATGATTTTAACTAGTATCCTTAAAACACTTATTACTTAAAACTCATATACTTATGACGTGTACAACTTTAAGTTGTGTAATTTCCAGGTAGGTGCGAAATTATTGGATTAAGTTGATCCTATATATATGGCTTTCCAATCACTTTCACAATCATCTTACTTTGTAATTATATAGCCAATAACTTTCGGCAAACATAACAGTTCAATTATGCAGTCTATTTCCTAGTCAAACTGAAGGCACCTTTGACTAAGGAACAAATTAAATCTTTTCAATGTATGCTAATGCTAATTGCATTAATCGCTATCCAACATGATTATTTGTCCTATCCTATACATTATATTGAAGACAAAAGGACGTGTTTGCATTACATTGCACTAATAATGTGGGACCTTATCAGGAATCGTATCCTTTTAACTAACTTGGCATAGGATGAATACCCAAAATTGATGGACACAAGGCAAACCTTTCAATTTTCATGTTACTACCGCTATTTCACAAGGGAACCCATTCCTTGCTTTTACTCACTTCCAAGTATCACATTCTCCTACTTAATTGACAAGGATATTCCTTATATCCATATATTGAAGCTATGAAAAATCGAAATTAAACTATATTATTATTATTATTTGTGAATTAATAGGTTTTAATGTGGTTTTGGGTTTAAGTTTACATAAAAAACAAAAAAAAAATATTATGGAACAAGTTTACGAACAAGCACTATGGACCAAGTTTATCTTGGCGTGAAAGATAAGTTGTTAATTTCTATCGTTTAATAACTTAGTTCCCTAATAATAATAATTTGTGTGCATCCTACGAAGTCAATTAGTTTACCTAAACCATGATTTAATTTAGCAACCTGTTTCGCCATATATATAGTAAATTATTAGTTATCATATAAAACATAATTTACTGGTTATATTTTTGTTTTTAAAGATGTTATTCATACACCAAAATCAATTATTAAAATCAGTTACTAATATATTTGGGTATAAATATACGTGTGATTTAATCTATTTTAATATATATATTTTTATACTAATGGCTGATTTTAGTGTATGTATACGTAACATAATCTTTTTATTTTTCATATGTCGAACCTTTTGCAAATCAAACCATAAAATTGTGAAGCCAGAAAATACGTTGATGAGTATGTGTTAAATAAATCGGTTTGACTACGAATCAAATTATTTTTTCAGTAGATACTCTGCCATCAAAAAATTCAGATGAAGAGAAAAAAATGATAAAATTAAAAGATAAAATAACAAATCTAACTGAATATTGATTGAAAAATTACTTGTACACTACTTTAATTAGTTGCGCATTATTATTACCACTAACAAATGCATAAGATAAAAAACAGTGGAAAGTGTCATTACGGTCCTCTTTTATTTATTTCAATCAGATGATGCAAACTAATTACATACTTTTCTCTCAAAAAGAGGTGCCTTGTTAGTTATTAGTATGAAAATTGTAAGTATTATAGTTGGATAATGGCAACACGAACTTTACAGGGGAAAAATCTGCTAACAGCTATGATTTCGAATAATTTGCACTCAATGCACCTTGAACTTGAAGGTCGCACTTAATAAAAATAATCATGTTTAACTTGAACAAGAGTCCATATATATCTTAATTAAATATGTGCATGCAATGTTGTTAATAATGTTGACCAGATATTCACCTCATTAAAATGGTTCCATATGTGAAATTAAACACGTAAAAGTTAAAACTAAAAGGAAAAGGGTTATTTTTTTCCACGTACAAAACAATGGTATTCTACAACTCTTGGCTATATAACTAACTACCACTAATCCGATTAGCGATTTTCTTTCAAGATCTACCGTTATTCTATATGTGCACAGCAAATCACAACGTAAACACCGTTAAAAAAATAAACCGAATAACTAACTCTTCCACGCGCCATCAATGCCCTCGCACGTGACCATTAGAATTCCGATAGAGAAACATTCCTCTTGAACTTGCCGGACGGCGAGGGCAACGGCGAGGGTGGCAAAGACGGCGGCAACCGCGACCTTTGAAAATAATCTCTAATGTTCACGCCGCCCTCTCCACCTAACAAACCCTCCATCGATTCAACGGCTCCGGCGTCGTTCCTGCCCGGAATGAACGGCGGCCGCACCACCTCCGTCAACATGTCCCACCTTACACCTCGGAAGAACTTGTGCTCCTTGATCTCATCGGCTCCGCGAGTGTACCCCAATCTCGCCGTCGGTTCCTTCTCCAGAAGCTTCTCGATGAGATCCGTCAGCGACGACCGTTTTCCAACGAACTCCGGCGACTTCACTAACACATTCCTGAACGTATCCTTGCGGTTCTTCCCCTTAAACGGCGTCGTACCGTACATCATCTCGTACGCCAGAATCCCCAGCGCCCACCAATCCACGGCGAAATCGTGTCCCTCGCCGCGCACCACCTCCGGCGCCACGTACTCCTCGGTACCAACGAACGAGTTGGACCTCTCGCCGTCGCCGATGAAACTCGTCCTGCGTCGACTCACCGGACTGACTCTGGCGGATTTCACTTTCTTCAAGTTCTTACGAGCTGCATCCGGCGAGTGGAGCGGGAACCACCGGGTGAAGTTCCGGCGGTGTCTCCTGCGATGAGGAGGTTCTGATGGAATCTTATTAGGATCCACGGGAACCGATGGCGGAATGCTGTTACCTTTGTTGGTAATGTCAGTTGCAACTGTTGTAACCGTATGAGAGGTTGTTGCAACGGTTTTGGGTGTGAGTTTGCGTGAGAGGTCGAAGTCCGTGAGTGTCACGTGACCGTTGTGTTGGATGAGGACATTTTCCGGTTTGAGGTCACGGTACGCGATACCGAGGGAATGGAGGTGGTGGAGGGCGCAGAGAATCTCTGCGAGGTAGAACCGGATGACGGAGGGGGAGAACACCCGGTCGTTTTGCCGGTAGCGGAGACGGTTGAGGTCGCCGCCGGGGCAGTATGGTAGGGCCCAGGCGAGGAAGTCCGGAGTGTCGAGGGAGCCCAAGAGGGAAGGGAGGAAGGGGTGGCCGGAGAGCTTGGAGAGGACTTCGATTTCCCAGCGGGCGCGGCGGTCGGCGTCAAGCTTGCCGTGGAGGGTGGTTTTGTCGACGACCTTGAGGGCGAACATGGTGGTAGAGGTGGCGGTGGTGTCGTGGACGAGGAAGACGGTGCCCATGGCACCTTTGCCAAGGATTTTGAGGGCTTTAAGGTTGTCTAGGTTAAGAGGGTGAGGGGTTGTTGTTGGTGGTGGTGGTGGTGAGGGTGGTAATGGGAAATCCATGTCGTTGGTGGACATGGATGGATTGGAGTTTGTGTGAAGAATTGAATTGAATTGAATGGGATGAAGAAGAGTGAGTGTATGTGGAAACAAATATACAAGGTTGGTTGGGTTGGTCTGGATATGCTTTTTATAGCCCTTTTCTTTTCTGTGTTTTTCTTTTTCTTAGCTTTTCTTTTGACTCTCCTTCTTTTCATTTTATTTTCTTTGGTCAAAAAACTTCTCAAATAACAGCTTCAATTCCTATTCATCTCATTTCTTGTGTGTCAAAATGTGACTGCAACAACACAAACAAAATTCCTATAATAATATTATTTACAATCTGACGAGGAGCAAGAAACAAAAAGAGGCAGTTTCTTAAAAAAAAATGCAAAAATATGTTAGGGAAGGATTTTCATAGTAGTATTTGAATTCAATAAAAGCTTATTCATCATAAATAATCATTTACAAGCAGGTCTTATTATTGAAGATACCATGATAATTTATTAAATAAACTAATAGTTAGGTCTTGAAGATTTTAATCTCAAATTAAATAGTATCTAAAAAAAATATATCAACATCTAATGTCTTTCTATTAATTTATTATGTAAAATTTAACAATAATACTTATATGTACCGTTAACTATTGTGATGTGTCTATTTATAAAAGATCGTAAGTAACTTTTGAAGCGAATAAAATTTTACTTGATTTAGTATGATTCATGATAAATAGAAAACAGTCAACTCAAAAAATAATAAATAATTTATTGTCCAAAACTTTATCATTTTCATATTTACGTGACAGCAACAAGACACATATCACAATAAAATACATTAATAATTTTAATTTATTTTATATTATTCATTAATAAAAAAATATATATGTCTACTATTTATTATTATGAAGGATCTAATTAATATTTTTTTATTTAAAAATATATTAATCTAAAATAAAATATTTTAAAAATATAATTATCATTTTACTCTAATTTATATTATATATTAACTTTAATTCATATTATATATTAACTTTTATATGAATGTATTTAATAATAATGTAGTAAATTTATTTGCATATATATAGAAGGAATGGAGGGAGCAAGAAATATTTAAAAGTATCTGTTGTGGATTTATCTTGGAAAATATAAAATATCAAGCATTTCAATACATATATATATAACTAATAGGATTTCTAGTCAGATAGCTAATAATCTCATTTTCATTTTCTCTTCCTTTCAAAATATAAAACAAAATATACTTAGGCTTGAGATGGTAAAACCTTAAATTTTCAACAGTAATTTATTAAAATTGGCTTTTAAATATATTTTTTAAAAGTTGTGATAATGATGTCTATTAATAAATTAAAATAAAAATTATTTTTAATAATAACTACAAATTACAAAAATTATCTTTGATAATTTTTTTATCANNTATCGCTTTAAATTTTTTTATCAAATCGAGCCTTATTGTTTTTTGAATTTTTACTATATTGCTAGTTATTATATATCATATGTAATGTAATATATTGATTTAATTTTTGTTATATGATTTATTTTATTATTTTTTTGTCTCTTTTACAGTCTTTATTTTTTTATATATATATGTTTTGGATGTTTCGGTATAGTCATTAAGATTTGCATATATATATGGTACTAGAATGATACAACCCGACGATGATCGGAGCAAGAAAAAAAAAATGAGGCATTTTCTTAAAAACAATGCAAAAATATCTTATATAGGGAAGGATTTTTCATAGTAGTATTTGAATTCAATAAAAACTTATTCATTCTTAAATAATCATTTACAAGTAGGTCTTATTATTGAAGATACAATGATAATTATTTATAGAGTAAACTAATAGTTAGATCTTGAAGATTTCCATTCAACTTAAATAGTATCTAAAGAAAAATATATATTAATTTAATTTTTTACGATAGTAAATAATGATAGACAATACGTAATGTTTTTTATTAATTTATCACGTAAAATTTAACGATAGTATTTATATGTTCTATTAACTATTGTGATGTGTCTATTTATAAAAAATTGTGATAATTTTTGGAGTAAATGAAACTTCACCTAATTTAGTAGGATTCATGATAAATAGAGAACAGTCAACTCAAAAAATAATAAATGTTTCATTGTCCAAAATTTTATTGTTTCTATATTCGTGTGACAACAACAAAACACATATCACAATAAAATATATTAGTAATTCCAATTTATTTTACACTATTCATTAATAGAAGAATATACATACCTACCATTTTTTATTCAAAAACTAATTAAATTAGTCCGAAATAAAAAATTTTAAGAATATAATTATCACTTTTAAGAAGGGAATTGAAAATTCTAGAGAACAATTTTGCAGTGAAACTAAGGAAGAAAAATTAAGTAGCAGAAAATTCTTGAATAGAGAAGATTTCTTGAGAAATATGAAAACAATGAATTCTAAAATAAAAAACATGCTTTTACTACAAATTTACATTCCTAACACCTATTTATAATATCCACTAAATAGTTCTCTCAATACTTCCCCTCAAACTGAGGCACGATTTGTCTCGAAATCGCAGTTTGAACCTGTATTTCTGAAACAAACTCAGAGACAATGATTTAGTTAAAGAATCGGCCACCTGATCTTGAGAGGGTATATTAACAACATAGAGAGATTTTTGATTTACTAAATCCCTTAAAAAATACAAATCCAACTCAAGGTGTTTACATCTACTATGTAAAACCGGATTTGCAGCCAATAGACAGGCACTTTGATTGTCACAGAAGATGGTTGGTGACATAGTTTGTGGGATTCGAAGCTCTCCCAAAAGCTTATGTATGGACATTAGCTTAGTTTGTGCAGCACACATTGCCCTATACTCTGCTTCAGTACTGCTCCTGTTTACCTTTGTCTGCTTATTACTCTTCCATGAGATCAGATTATTGCACCCAAGATAAACACAAAATTCAGTGATTCATTTTCTATCATCCAGATCTCTACCCCAATCAGCATCTGAAAAAAGCCAACAACCTAAAATCAGTAGATTTAGAAAATAATAAGTCATGATCCACAGTACCTTTTACATATCTCAGAATTCTTTTTACAGTCTTCCAATGCAGGAATGTTAGTTGATGCATAAACTGAGATACTCTGTTGATAGCAAAGGCAATATCTGATCTTGTCATTGTGAGATATTGAAGTGCACAAACTATTAATCTGTACAGTTTGGGATCATGGAAAGGTTCCAAATAATGAGCTGAAAGCTTTGTGCTGGACATCATTGGGGTAGGCATCAAATTCGCAGTCTCCATTCCAGCTCTCTTGAGTAATTCAGATGCATATTTAGTTTGTGAAATGTGGATACTACCTATAGACAAATATGAAGCTTCCAAGTCTAAAAAATAACTAAACTTCCCCATATCCTTTAACAAAAAAATATTGTTCAATTGATAAATTAATTTATCTAATTCTGCAGCATTATTACTGGTAACAATTATATCATATACATAAACTAACAAGTAAATCACATTGGAATAAAAAATCTAACAAATAAAGACACATCAGATCTGGTTTCTTTAAATCCAAACTGTTGAAGAGTAGTACCAGGCCCTCGATGCTTGCTTTAGACCATAAATGACCTTGTTTAACTTGCACACTAGCTGTTCACCCTTTGTAGAGTATCCCTGAAGTTGCATCATGTATACTGTCTCATTTAAGGTGCCATTAAGAAATGCATTATCAAAATCAAACTGTCTCAATGGCCAACTTAATGAGACAGCAATAGTTAAGATAACTTTAATGGTGGAAGGCCTTACCACTGGACTATAGATTTGATCATAGTCTATACCTTCCACTTGATGAAAACCCTGTCTAACAAGTCTTGCCTTATACCTTAGAATATCACCTTTAGAAATTTTCTTTATAGCAAACACCCACTTACTTTCCAATAATTATGGCATTAGCTGGTGGTTCTGTTAATTCCCATGTCTTGCACTTCTAGAAAGCAGCAAACTCCTTATTCATTGCCTCTCTCCAATGAGAACATTGTAAAGCTTCAGCCACAGTCCTTGGAATAGTATGTAGTAGATCATTTTGTTGAACAGTTAAGGCTTTTGGTTTGAACACTCCATATTTTGATCTTGTTGTCATCGGATGAGCATTTGTTGAAGAAATGGAAGGAATGCTAGTTTCAATACCACTAATACGAATCATGTCCGGAGGAGAATTAGTATGAGATGCTGAAGGTGGGTGACATTCTAGAATTCTGATCTCCTCATTCTCATGAATAGAAGTACTGTCATCAGTGTCCAAGCTTGAGTGAGAAGGAGATGCTGTATCATGCAATGGTCCACTTATAATTTGTAATACAGTGTCTGAACCTACACTCAAAGACTTTGTATCTTAATTAGATGAGGACATTGATGGTGGAGTTGAATCAATGATGGTAAATGCAGGGCCTTAAGCTGGCTACCACTATTTGGATTATTCTTGGAAGAATCATCACTATCCAAGATGTTAGAAAATAATTTTTGATATGGAAAAGTATGCTAATGAAACAAAACATGTCGAGCCATATAAATTTTACCATTTTGTGCCATACACTTATAGCCTTTGAAATTTGAATCATATCCTAAAAATAAATATGGTTCAGATTTGTAATTAAATTTAGTTTTACTATAAGGTCTTAAGAAAGGAAAACACATACATCCAAAAATTTTTAAAAAGGTATAATCTGGTTGATGCTTAAAAAGAACTTCAAAGACTTTTGTTATCAAAAACTGGGGTAGAAAGTCTGTTAATGATATAAACAGAACTCAAAAAGGCATATTCTCAAAAATGCATAGACAAAAAAGCTGTAGCTAAGAGAGAGGGACCCACTTCTGTAATATGCCTATGCTTTCTCTTAACACTTTCTTGTTGATGATGAGTATAGGGACATGATTTTCTATGATGTATACCTTCAGTTGCAAGAAAATCAGTGAAAGCATGTGACATAAATTTCGTTTCCAAATTCGTTTGTAAAGCCTTTATTTTCTATCCAGTTTGATTTTCTATGAATGTTTTATAATTCTGAAAAGCTACTAAAGACTGAGATTTATTAGTGAGTAAAAAAATGCATGTGTATTTAGAATGTACATCAACAAAAGAAATGTAATATCTAAATCCACTTCTTGATATTACAGGAGCAGGCCCTTCGATATCCACAAAAACAAGTTCTAAAGGTGTCATATACACAGTATCATTTAAAGAAAAATGCAATCTATGCATCTTAGCTAAAGGACAGATTTCACATACATGATTAGCAACAGAATGAGAACTAAAATGTAAAGAACTTTTATTCATAACATCCATTACAGTTTTGAGAGAACTATGGCCTAATCTTTTATGCCATAAATCCATGGTGTTATTCTGATTACATTTGGAAACAGGATATGCACTAGAATCTAAAGACTGATTAGGTAGCTGTGCAGTAGTAGTATAAGCACTAGAATATTGAAATCTAGAACTAGACAGGTTATCTACTGAGGTATTAGACAAATTTTTTGGTACTCGAAGGTTATCAAAAGAGTAAGTACCATTTCTAGACATGCCTTGTAGGAGAAGTTCTTTGGTATCCTGATCATGAATAGCACAATAATCAGGCCAAAATTCAAAGTAGACATAGTTATCAGCTACGAATTTAGAAACACTCAATAAATTTTGAGTAATTTGTGGTACAAAAAGTAAGTTCTTTAAATGAAAAGCAATATTTGAAGAGGAATAAAAAAGAATTGAAGAACCAAAATGAGTTATTGGAATACCTGACCCATTACCTACAAAGAGCTGATCATTATCTGAAGGATTTGGTGATGCTGTGAGGAGATTTCCTGGATCTGAAGTGACATGATGACTCGCTCCTGAGTCCGGTAGCCAAGAAGCTTACTTACTGAAGAGAAATGGGTAAGATATGCCATAGGTTGATAAAAATTGGAGGATGGAAGGGGTGGTTGTGTATTACTATATGAAATTTGCATTGATATAGAGTTGGTTGTAGAATTAGGCTAAAAAGCAGGATCAAAATGATGGAAGCAGTTCCACACAATATGTCCTTGCCTTCCACATAATTGGCATTGAGGACGATTTTGAGTGTATCCAAAATGTCCTCCACGATTACTGCGGCCACCACGGCCTCTTCGAAAGCCTCCACCTCTTTGATATTCAAATGATGAGGAGGATTGAGCATAATGAGCTACAAGCATACATACATTAGGTTTCTTGAACCTGTCCAGCACATCATCAAACGCAAGCAGATAGGATTTAGCATCTGCGACCTTGAAGGTCCTAAGCCTTGACATTACCGAACTAATGTATACAGTGTAGTCTTCATTAAGACCACCGATTATTGCTTGTATGTGATCTGAGTCAGGTACCTTATAGCCGAGAGTAAAAAGGGCATCAACCACATTTCGAATATTGTTCAGAAAGTCAGAAACGGTTTCATTTTTCTTACATGATTTGAGTTGAGATTTTAAACTCTAAATTCGTGAAGCGGAAGCATCTTCAAATTATTTTTCGATTCTTTCCCAAACTTCATAAAATTGTGAGAGATGAATTATCCTGTTCTTGATGCTGGTAGTCATTGATTCTACAAGTCAAGTAGTGAGAGTTAAATCTTGTAATTTTCATGTCTTGTACTTCCCCGATTCAGAAATTATTTTGGTCGCTTCATTAGTCACGAACTGTGGCGGAATCTTGGAGCTGTATAGATGATCTTCTATCGAGAAGCTCTGAATTATTAACATTGTCGTGTGTCTCCATGTGCTATAATTGTCTTGAGTGAGTTTGTTTGAGATTGGTGAGAAAGTCTTCTTGGAAGAGTCAGAGAGGATAATCTCCATGACAAAGATGACTAAGATTATAGGCTCTGAATACCATAAGTAGGGAATTGAAAACCTTAGAGAATAATTTTGCAGTGAAACCAAGGAAGAAAAATTAAGCAGTAGAGAATTCTTGAATAGAAAATTTTTTTTGAGAAATATGAAAACAATGAATTCTATTGAAAATATAAAATAAGAAACACGCTCTTACTATAAATTTACATTCCTCACACCTATTTATAATATCCACTAAACAGTTCTCTCAATAACTTTACTCTAATTAATAATATATAGGGTAAAGTACTAAATGGGTCCCGTACGTTTGTGTGTAATCCTGTTTTGGTCCTTAAGGTTTAAAGTGTCCTATTTGAATAAAAAAAAGTTTCATTTAGTTTCAATTTAGTCCCACCGTGAGATCGAAATTAAATAATTAATAAAATGTCCTACATGACAGCAGTACAAGAACAATGTCGATAATCTGGAGAACAAGTACAAGCTCCAAAGGCACAAAATCAACTATGAATGCATCAATACATTTATTTATCATTCTCCTTAGTTCTATAAAAAATATTTCATTTAAATTGTAATAAAAATGATAAATAAATGCATTGATGCATCCACAGTTAATTTTGTGCCTCTAGAACTTGTACTTGTTCTTCAGATTATCGATTTTGTTCTTATACTACTGTCATGTAGGACATACCATTAATTATTTAACTTTGACCTCACGGTAAGACTACATTGAAGCTAATAAAATTTTTTTAGATTCAAATAAAACACTTTAAACTTTAAGCACCAAAATAGAATTACGCCCGGACCAATTTAATACTTTACCTA
>NC_029787.2:5799581-5800035 GCF_000816755.2 Arachis ipaensis | reverse complement strand
ATGGAGGGAGCACACGTGCAAGACAAAACGAAAAAGATGCATTGAGCCAAACAAAAAAAAAATGACAAAACATATTGCCATATTGGTTTGTACGGTTGGCACATGGGGGTTCCCCTAATCTAAGTTAATTAAGGTAAACTACTTGAACATGCCCTTTAATACTACTCTATCTTTAATCTCTATACCAGCATCACTACTACCAGTTCATGGAAACTTGTCGTTTCCTTAATAATAAACAGATCAGATAATACACCATATTATTTCACTTAATTACACTTCATCACTCTATTTAGAATTGATAACTTTATTTCTTTAATATATCCGACAATTAAATCGGTAATACTAAAAAAAAAAACAATCAAAATTTATTTTATTTATTATTTATTAATTATTATAATAATTAATAAATGATAAATAAAATAAATTTTAATTTTTTTTGTTTCCTAATATTACC
>NC_029787.2:5795189-5798978 GCF_000816755.2 Arachis ipaensis | reverse complement strand
ACAACAACTAATAAATATTAAATAGATAAACTTTGATTAATTTTAACTAATTTTTTTTATCAAATATTTCTGATTAAAATAATATATCAACTAATCATGTCAACAACTTGTTCTTTCAAAATTGATAATTATTGTTTCTTCCCATGTGTATTGCATTATCTTTTGTTAAACTATACACACAACTTGTATTGGTATTGGTAGCAATCTATTTCACTTAGTTTGATGAGTGATAAATAATTAAATATACTATATTACATATATGCAGAGAGAGATTGTACTTTTATGTACACTAAAATCTACTTATTAATTGTATTGCAATCATTATTCGCGGGTTTTACTCCGGAAATTATACTAATTTGAAGGGTCATGGCAGCTTCCTCTTCCATATAATTATAGGATTGATATATTAATTTAATCCGTTTAAACGGGTGGGAATCATATGTTTTTGTCTCTATACTCTATAGTCGTCGTTTCAAATCTGGGAATAATAATTAATAATTGTTGTTTTCATTTTTTAAAATAAAAAAACTTGAATTGATGATTAATCTGACGAAATATATCTTGGGATGCTATAACTTGCTGCTAGGCGATGATGAGAATTCAGAAATAATCAAGCATTTAATCATCAAATCGTTGTTTGTTTTTTGTAGATAATTCTTAATAATTAACACAAAGTTAAACGGCGAATTGCCAACAAAAACGACAGAGCAAATGGAACTTCACGTGTTGGATGTTTGTTTTCCTACAAATTATGTACTTTATTTTAATTTTTGTGAAAATTTAGGTTCAATTATTTTTATATTAATTTATCGCTTTTTATTATTAAGTATCGTGTTCCATTTATTTATCAACTCATGTCATATATATACCTTGATGTTTAATTAATATATAGTAGCACCAATATATAAAAATTGAAGTAGCAATTTAATCTTAATGTTCGATTGCATGTTTGGGGATTCATTACATGGTTGGTGAAGTAGTGATGCTTTATATTTATTGTCAAGGTTTGGGGTTTAATTTATGCCAACATAACAGATAATAAGGTATAAATTTAATAAAAGCAAAAGATATATAGTTAATTAATCGTAGGGTTAATTAAACAGAACCAAGTTGTTATTCAGTAGACAAGTGGAGGACAGAATCATTATGCTTCCTTCAACACGAGTTGTTGATAATAAAGCTATCCATTTTCTACTTGGAATAATTATGACTTTAATTAGGAGGAAACTATATATTATTAAGTTATAAGAAACCACACATACGTACAGCACAAGTAATACAAAAAAAAAAGAGATTATCAAAACCATTTTCTAGAATGGGTAGGTGTTATTAGGTGATTTTGTTGGGCTGAATCCTTGATAGAAATTAGCTAGGTTTGTTGAAGAGAATGAAATTCTTAATTAGATATTCATTCAATAGGTAGTGATAATAATAAGTTTAATTTTGCTCTGTATTATATTCATGATTCAGTAATTAATATATTTATTAGAATTATATATATATAGTATAGTTTAGAGGCTTATAAGTGACTTTTATGAATTTTTTGGTAACTACCTATTGTATGATATCACAGATATTTTTGTGACGGGTAATGTTAGGTAGACAAAAAAAACAGTCAGAACTTGCCTTATTTAGCATTAATTAATTGTCGCAACAATTAATGAATACTAAATAAGGTAAGTTATGGCTGTTTTTGGCTGATTTTCTTTGGTTACCAAACATTTTCGTTTGTGACATTCACTAAATCCTTGTAGCCCTGATGAACGCATCTCCAAATATATAACGTAATACTTTAGCTAAATTGAGTTGGTTTAGTGGTTAATTCGAATTTTACTTTATACAAGTAGTAATTTATTAACCAATAACAAACTTTTAAATAAAATTCACTAATTCAGTGTTACGATAAATTAATTTTTGACCTATAAACTAAAAATATCGTAAAAAATAAAAAATCTAGAAATACCGTAAAAAATAAAAAACAAAAACATAATACTTTGATCATCACAAGAATAAGAGGCTATTACAATATGATAGATAAGTGATGATTCGTTGTTTAACTATTAACTCAAAATGATTTCATTATTAATAGATGAGAATGATGTAATATTCACCTCCTATCCTCTGGAACAATTTCTATTATATTTAGTTTCTCATTATAACATGTACCTGCTGTATGAACAAAATTTATGGTTTTGTTGTTTTGTGTTAAATTGTGGTTTATTTGCACCAGGATTTACAGTATTTAGTATTGTAATTTTAAACATTGATTTATCTACAATAAAAAACACTGCACCCGTGTAACTATTGTTTACTTAGGACAATCATGTCTTTATTTATTTATTTATTTATTTATTTATTTATTATTATTATTATTATTATTATTATTATTATTATTATTATTATTATTATTATTATTGCGAAAAAGAAAAAAAACCTGCACTGTTTGATGGTAACAAGTCAAGCATGCATGTCCTCTTCTACTGTGGACTGTGGTCCGATTCGTCCTTTTAGTGTCTTATTATCGATGGTCAATTGGTCATGGCTTGTTGTATTGTGTCCACCATATTTTCCATCCTTTGCACCAAAGTTACTATTACTCATTAGTAAATTTATTTTGTACGAGTTTAAGAGTGGCTATGTAAATTTTTTTTCCATAAAATTCTAATATACTACATAAATTATCTATCTAAAAAGGTTTAATTATTAAATAAAATAATAGATAAATAATTATATGTTTAACAAGATATATTTGAACTCTGAGATGGGAGCACACTAATATTGTTGGTGGAATAAGTATAGGGAGCCAATAGCCCAAGCGTACAATGTGTACAATGGAGGTTTAGGAAGTATTAGACATATGACCATTAGTGTTACATTGTCCTATCAGGTTACACTTTTGGGATGAGTGGTTTCATGATATGGTATTAGAGTTTTAAATCCAAAAGATCAAGAGTTCGATCCTTGGGGATTGGTAATGTTCATTTTATTCATGGACCAAAGATTTAGCCCATTGTACGCTTAGGCCATTGGCTTCTTAGTTTCTACTCTATTTTATTTAATAGTAGATTGACGGGTCAAGTTCGTCAATTTTTTTTAATTATTAAATATTAAAATATATATAATTTCTAAAGCAAAAATATAATCATTAACCAAGTTCTTTAAAGCAAAATCATAGAATGTCGGGTTCGTGGATAAATCTGTTCCGTCGAAAACTGCCAAAACCTGTGAATTAGGCGGTGCGAGTTAAGTGAACTTTTTTATTGTACGGTCTTAAATTTCTAATTCGGTCCGTCTTTTTTGTGAGTTACGCGGACCAACCCTACAAATTTCGACTCGTTTGACTCATCATATTCTTCTCTCATCTTGCTGGATAATTTTTTTTAGTTTAATTTGATTAATTATTATGGATTTATAAAAATTTTAAATATTGATAAATTTATTCATAAATAAATAAAATTGATTGTAAGCCTTTCAAAGATATTTTTTATCATAAAAATGCCTAAATATTAATTTTATTTTTTTACAAGCAAAAATAATTATTTATTTATTTATTTTCGTATACACCTAATTTCTTATATTTAAATCTATGATTTCACGAATCTCTTATGCCATGATTTAGGACATTAATATATAATATAATATAACAGCTAGTGCGTATAAGATTACAATTGGTTAACTCCCCTATCATTATTTGATTTGGTTAATTTAGTCTAATTGATCTATTAAATCTGTCGGTAATTGTTAAAATATAAATATATAAATAACTTTTTTTATAATTAAAAAGTTATT
>NC_029787.2:5791478-5794608 GCF_000816755.2 Arachis ipaensis | reverse complement strand
TTATTAATTTTACACCAAAATAACTGCATCCGAATATTTACATTTATTTTATCGCTTTTTATTATTAAGTATCGTGTTCCATTTATTTATCAACTCATGTCATATATATACCTTGATGTTTAATTAATATATAGTAGCACCAATATATAAAAATTGAAGTAGCAATTTAATCTTAATGTTCGATTGCATGTTTGGGGATTCATTACATGGTTGGTGAAGTAGTGATGCTTTATATTTATTGTCAAGGTTTGGGGTTTAATTTATGCCAACATAACAGATAATAAGGTATAAATTTAATAAAAGCAAAAGATATATAGTTAATTAATCGTAGGGTTAATTAAACAGAACCAAGTTGTTATTCAGTAGACAAGTGGAGGACAGAATCATTATGCTTCCTTCAACACGAGTTGTTGATAATAAAGCTATCCATTTTCTACTTGGAATAATTATGACTTTAATTAGGAGGAAACTATATATTATTAAGTTATAAGAAACCACACATACGTACAGCACAAGTAATACAAAAAAAAAAGAGATTATCAAAACCATTTTCTAGAATGGGTAGGTGTTATTAGGTGATTTTGTTGGGCTGAATCCTTGATAGAAATTAGCTAGGTTTGTTGAAGAGAATGAAATTCTTAATTAGATATTCATTCAATAGGTAGTGATAATAATAAGTTTAATTTTGCTCTGTATTATATTCATGATTCAGTAATTAATATATTTATTAGAATTATATATATATAGTATAGTTTAGAGGCTTATAAGTGACTTTTATGAATTTTTTGGTAACTACCTATTGTATGATATCACAGATATTTTTGTGACGGGTAATGTTAGGTAGACAAAAAAAACAGTCAGAACTTGCCTTATTTAGCATTAATTAATTGTCGCAACAATTAATGAATACTAAATAAGGTAAGTTATGGCTGTTTTTGGCTGATTTTCTTTGGTTACCAAACATTTTCGTTTGTGACATTCACTAAATCCTTGTAGCCCTGATGAACGCATCTCCAAATATATAACGTAATACTTTAGCTAAATTGAGTTGGTTTAGTGGTTAATTCGAATTTTACTTTATACAAGTAGTAATTTATTAACCAATAACAAACTTTTAAATAAAATTCACTAATTCAGTGTTACGATAAATTAATTTTTGACCTATAAACTAAAAATATCGTAAAAAATAAAAAATCTAGAAATACCGTAAAAAATAAAAAACAAAAACATAATACTTTGATCATCACAAGAATAAGAGGCTATTACAATATGATAGATAAGTGATGATTCGTTGTTTAACTATTAACTCAAAATGATTTCATTATTAATAGATGAGAATGATGTAATATTCACCTCCTATCCTCTGGAACAATTTCTATTATATTTAGTTTCTCATTATAACATGTACCTGCTGTATGAACAAAATTTATGGTTTTGTTGTTTTGTGTTAAATTGTGGTTTATTTGCACCAGGATTTACAGTATTTAGTATTGTAATTTTAAACATTGATTTATCTACAATAAAAAACACTGCACCCGTGTAACTATTGTTTACTTAGGACAATCATGTCTTTATTTATTTATTTATTTATTTATTTATTTATTATTATTATTATTATTATTATTATTATTATTATTATTATTATTATTATTATTATTATTATTATTATTATTATTATTATTATTATTATTATTATTATTATTATTATTATTATTATTATTATTATTATTATTATTATTATTATTATTATTGCGAAAAAGAAAAAAAACCTGCACTGTTTGATGGTAACAAGTCAAGCATGCATGTCCTCTTCTACTGTGGACTGTGGTCCGATTCGTCCTTTTAGTGTCTTATTATCGATGGTCAATTGGTCATGGCTTGTTGTATTGTGTCCACCATATTTTCCATCCTTTGCACCAAAGTTACTATTACTCATTAGTAAATTTATTTTGTACGAGTTTAAGAGTGGCTATGTAAATTTTTTTTCCATAAAATTCTAATATACTACATAAATTATCTATCTAAAAAGGTTTAATTATTAAATAAAATAATAGATAAATAATTATATGTTTAACAAGATATATTTGAACTCTGAGATGGGAGCACACTAATATTGTTGGTGGAATAAGTATAGGGAGCCAATAGCCCAAGCGTACAATGTGTACAATGGAGGTTTAGGAAGTATTAGACATATGACCATTAGTGTTACATTGTCCTATCAGGTTACACTTTTGGGATGAGTGGTTTCATGATATGGTATTAGAGTTTTAAATCCAAAAGATCAAGAGTTCGATCCTTGGGGATTGGTAATGTTCATTTTATTCATGGACCAAAGATTTAGCCCATTGTACGCTTAGGCCATTGGCTTCTTAGTTTCTACTCTATTTTATTTAATAGTAGATTGACGGGTCAAGTTCGTCAATTTTTTTTAATTATTAAATATTAAAATATATATAATTTCTAAAGCAAAAATATAATCATTAACCAAGTTCTTTAAAGCAAAATCATAGAATGTCGGGTTCGTGGATAAATCTGTTCCGTCGAAAACTGCCAAAACCTGTGAATTAGGCGGTGCGAGTTAAGTGAACTTTTTTATTGTACGGTCTTAAATTTCTAATTCGGTCCGTCTTTTTTGTGAGTTACGCGGACCAACCCTACAAATTTCGACTCGTTTGACTCATCATATTCTTCTCTCATCTTGCTGGATAATTTTTTTTAGTTTAATTTGATTAATTATTATGGATTTATAAAAATTTTAAATATTGATAAATTTATTCATAAATAAATAAAATTGATTGTAAGCCTTTCAAAGATATTTTTTATCATAAAAATGCCTAAATATTAATTTTATTTTTTTACAAGCAAAAATAATTATTTATTTATTTATTTTCGTATACACCTAATTTCTTATATTTAAATCTATGATTTCACGAATCTCTTATGCCATGATTTAGGACATTAATATATAATATAATATAACAGCTAGTGCGTATAAGATTACAATTGGTTAACTCCCCTATCATTATTTGATTTGGTTAATTTAGTCTAATTGATCTATTAAATCTGTCGGTAATTGTTAAAATATAAATATATAAATAACTTTTTTTATAATTAAAAAGTTATTGTTATT
>NC_029787.2:5783283-5790306 GCF_000816755.2 Arachis ipaensis | reverse complement strand
TTTTTTTCTAAAAAATGTTTTTTTCTAATATTTTATACTTTTACATATTATAAGATAAATAGTTAAATTTCAAAAAATATTATTATAAAATAAATTAATTTTCTTTTAAAATGACAGAATAATCAATTTTTTGGCCTGTCTAAAATTTTTATAGGCTAATCTGAATACTAGCTCATTTGAGACAACAAATCATACGATGAAAAATTGCACTTAATTTACTCAAGTTAACAAAATGGAGAACATTCACTTTCTCGATGTAACTATTCACAAAGGGTGAATTAGTTCTATTAGTCCTAAATTTAGTGATTTCTTTTTCGGAAAACTCATATGCGGCTAATTTTATGTGAAGTTAATAGTTGAGAACCGTTAGATAATAATTTAGTTAAATTTATTAAATTATTTAACGATTCTCAATTATCAATTTTACATAAAATTAACTGCACGTGAATTTTTATGTTCTTTAAATCTTTGGTAAAAATTTGAAAGGAAAAAAGAGTTAAAAAAAAAAAAAAGAAAAGTGTTTTCCAAAGCCTAACCTCCTCTTGAACCTTAAACGTCGTATTTTTTTCCTGCTTATTTGTTCTTTAAATAAATGTTACTTTTTCAATGTAAAGATGCAACGATGGCCCAAATTAAAGAAAAAAAAAAACCTTGAAACTTAAACACATAACTATTCTGCTTAATCTTTAAATTTTCGTTTTTCAATGAAAAGATGTAATTAAAGTAAAACAGGTACTTTTCATTCAATTCGTTTGTTTTATGAGAAAGCTAACCAAATTGTCATGTGATTAACCTAGTGGTGCACATGGCCTCGTCCGACCTGAAAATTTGATCCGGATTCGAATATTTTGGGACTAATTTGGTATAATTTTACTGGATTTAGTATTAGATAAGGGTCTCAAAAATATATCCGGTCATTATATACACTACAAAAAAATTTGGTAATTACGGCGGTTTTTAGGGTTATTATGGCGGTTTGAACCGCCATTATTATCTTGAATGGCTCAAAAAAAATCGCCATAATTTGGAGCGCCATTTGGTTATTACAGCGGTTTTAAAAAAATCGCCACAATTACTTGGTTAAAACGGCGGTTCAAACCGCTGTTATTTCCAGATAAAACGGCATTTTTTGTTGGTTAAAATAGCGGTTTTAAACCGTCACAATTACCTGGTTAAAACAACGGTTTTTTAGTTGGGTTAAAATGGTGGTTCAAATCGCCGTTATTTCCAGATAAAACAACATCTTTTTGTTGGTTAAAATGGCATTTCATGTTGTTTAAAACGGTAGTATTTATTGTTTAAAAATGGTAGTTTAAAACCGTCATTTTTTTCAAGTTAAAATGGCATTTTAATTGTTTAAAATGGCAGTTACAAGCCGTCGTTTTTACCAGATAAAAGTGACATTTTTTATCGTTTAAATTAGCATACACTTTTATCTGCATATGAGTTTTAACCGTCGTTTTTACTAGGTTAAACAAACAATTTTTTGTTTAAATTTCACAATGACAATAAATCATAACCTATAAACAAAATATTTCGTAACTCAAATAAAGTATTAAACATAATATATAATATTTTAGTATTGAAAATCAAAACTAATAACTCCTATACAAATAAAGTATCAAACATAATATGATTTTTTAATTCTAAACATAACATGTAGCTAAAGATACATCAAATCTCTATCATAAAAATCATGAATTATTGAATTATGATGGCTCCACCTAATATATAGTACCCTTTGAATTCGTATATCTCAATAGGCTTCTTTGGCGAGGACCTAACTTTGCTGTTTCTTTTATCTTGTAACATGAAACCAAACTACCAAAACTTATCAAGAAATGAAGGACAAAGATTTTGTTTATTAAAAAAGAAGTTGTTGAATATCACTATGCTATGATATCAGATGAGTATTTACAGAAATTTCAAATTATATATATAAATGAAAACAAAGTAATGACCTAATATAAGATCTTTACAATATAGATACTCTAAGGAAGATTAGAAATTTAGCATATACTTGCCAATCAGCAAGTAAAATAACTATTTAACAATTGATCTAAGTAAACAAGTATGCAGCAATGAGCATTAAACATATAAGAGAATGAAGGAGATACCTGAAACAAATAAGAAAGAATACCTACAATGATGGCATGACAAAATCTATAAATAAAAAAAGAAAAAGAAATTATTGCCAATATTTTGATATGTACAAAAATAACACAGTCCATTATTTATTATTATCATGAGGCGACAAATCAATAGTTGCATACATATAGTTATCACCTACTTCAATTTTTGCTTGAGCTTCATTAGCCAAAAGTGATGAGAACTCAACAAGTACAAAGAGAACTCAAGAAAAAACAATGCAATATGGATTTTCATTATTAGCTCAAAATTCAAAATTACTAATACTAGCTTCTTTATTTGGATTATATCTAAAAATTTAAAACTATCGATTAATAAGGTCAAAGTAACTCAATTATATCTAAAATTTCTGTATCTTAATTCTTAATTGCTTTTGACACCATCAATCAAGTAATAATAGTACCATATTAGTTATATTAAAATAATGATTATTTTTTTTATGGAACCTAATGAAAAAAGAAGTAATGAGGTAATAATGTGCACGAAGAAAAGAAAATAGAGAAGTGAAAGAAATTGATATCCATCCCTGGTGCACAGAGAGCAACGTCATTGTTCTGCTTTATGTACCTCTACATTAGTAAGAAAATTAAAATTCGACAAAACTAAAACGAAAATTAACAATCAAGTAGTGGCACAATCACAAAATTAACAATCGCAGGGAGTGGACCAAAATCAAAATTCGATGGAACCAAAACCAAAATCAAGAAGAGAAAAATCCTAAATTCGGTAATTTGATAACAACACATCACAAGAAATGAACCTAAATAGAACTTCCATGAAATTACTAGAAAGAAATAAGCAATAAAGAGCATAGAGTTAATTATCAAAGTCTCATGAAAGATGAAATGCTAGAAAAAATAATTAAGAGTGAATACAAAATCGAAATAAAAAATATTATTGAGAGAGGATGTAGTTAGAATAATTAGCATATAACAATCATTGAAGTAATTAGAACAAGAGGATGTGAATTTAGTTACAGATCTAAAAGTGAGAAGTTAGAACGCAAATTGAAAAACAGATCGAGGAGGCGAAGGCACGTTAATGGATAAGGAGAAGCTAGTAGAGCAAAAGCTCGAGGAATGAGGAGAAGCTCGTAGATCTGGAGAAAATCTTGACGAAGGAGGAGAAGTTCGAAGGAGCAAAAATGGCGTTTCTGCGACAACAAACTCGGTGGAATTTTGCGTCTTTGGATGGAATTTTAGATTTGAGAGGTTGGGACTTCCTTTCTCTTTTTAATAGTATGATTACAGGGCGGTTTGAAACCACCAGAATCACCGACAACCGCCATTAAAAAAGAGATGGATTACGACCATCACATAAACTGCCCAAATTAATGGATATTACAGTATTTTCATACAACTGCCATAATATTAATGCCATTTTATACTTCTTTTTTTGTAGTGATAGGTTGGATCCGGATCAAGGTATATCCGGTTTTGTTTTTAGTCACATTTGTTGAATTAGGAAATAGATCAAAAAAGCATAAAATTATAATTTATGGATAAATTCAAGTTTAAGTATCGTTATCAACTTATCTGTAACAAGTATTTTTTTTCTTTATAAATGAGTGCATCATAATTTTTTGACATAAAATTTATCAAGACTCAGACTTCACCTGGTTGAGACCCAATTTTAGTGTTTGGCCCAAAAATAGTGTGATTTCATCGGGTCTAAGGTCGAGTAAGAGTCTCAAAAATAGACCCATTTATTATTTAAGGTTGGATCCGAGTAAAGGCGAACCCAGTTTCACTCGTCCCTATGTGTACCCCTAGATTAACCAACCAATCCCGTTAGGTAACCAACAGAAATCTAGCCAACAACAAGTTAATAAGCGTTTTTAAATTTCACTCCATATTAATTAATTGACATTAATGAATGATTATTTAAATTTTATTTTAAAAAATATAAAATTAATAATTATTGATTACGGTTGTTTAAAATTGACTGATAAAAAATTATTTACCTATA
Source organism: Arachis ipaensis (assembly GCF_000816755.2). Classification (NCBI taxonomy): domain Eukaryota; kingdom Viridiplantae; phylum Streptophyta; class Magnoliopsida; order Fabales; family Fabaceae; genus Arachis; species Arachis ipaensis. The sequence continues at coordinate 5,786,190 of NC_029787.2, read as the reverse complement.
TTTTTTCTTAACCAATTGCATGCTATTTAATTACTCATTGCTCAAAATTAAATCAAGGGAATACCTTAACAAGCCACATATTAAGCAATCCCATAATTAAAAATAAAAGAGGGCATTAGTAGTATATTTTGGTTCCACATGTATGCAAGGAAAGAGAAGAGTTTCTTTGGAAAAGAACCCCACAACTTAATAAACCCCATGTAATACAACTTTGGGTTACATGAAATCTTTGTATACTAATTTTATGTTGTTGGAGACATAATAGCCCCACTCCAATATTTGAAAGATGATGATATAGCTTTGAAGTTTCACCATATGTGGTCCTGTCGGTCATCATTTGGGGGGAGAAAATATGCATAACCTTCCACTAATAAAAGGGGAAAAGAATAAAAATAAATTAAAATTATAAAAATGTACTATAGTACTAGTAATTATATTCCTCCACCCATGTCAAAGTTTGGAACATATATGTACTTTAAAGAAAAGAGGTCTCTACACATTGTTGATGCCTGTCGGCCATGATGATATCCTACCTTCTCTCCGAGAATTTAAAATGTTATATGGATGAGTTCATAATCATGGTGAGTAGTATAGTACTATATAGATTGTGTTCAATTTAATTTAAATTTAGGAAATTCAAAATTCTGGTCTTAGACTTTGAGAACTTAGGTAGCGTTTGATTTTAAAGACACAGACATAGAAATATGGGCACGCTAGAATATTTTTTATGTTTATTTGTTGAGATACAAATTTTTGATGAACACGTTAGTACACAAGTATAAATAAAATACATGTATTCAGTGTACTTCCAAAATATTGAGACACAGAGACACAATCAATTAGACATAATTTTTTACTCATTTACTCCTTATTAATTTCTTAATCCTAATTCTTTTTTCTCTTTCTCCTTCTCCATCGACTGTGATCATTCTCCTTCTTGCCTCCTCCCTCCTTCCGTCGTCGCATCCTGTCGTCCAGATTCGTCGTCAATATTGCATCTCTTCGTCCAGATCCACTGCTGCGTCTCTCCCTTTGCCTAGATCCGCGTGCCGCCGCCGCTGCATCTCCCACTTCGTTCAGATTCGAGCGCTGCCGCTGCGTCTCCTCCTCCGTCCATATCCGCGAGCCGCCACTCGTCTCCTTCTTCGTTCAAATCTGCCGTCGCCGCTACGTCTCCTTCTTCATCCAGATTTGCGACTGTCGCCTCTCCTCCCTCTTCACGATGTCCATGGCCGCCTCTTCCTCTTCCTCTTCGAGTTTGTCATTGCCGTCTCTTTCTCTACTTTGGTTCTTCTTTTTTCACAGTTTGCTCTTCATTTTTGTTGATTCTTGTAAAATTTTTGTTGATTGTTTTGTGGTGAATTGTGTGTGATAATGAATCTATAGTGATGGAGATGGTAGATGATAGTGGTAACAATAGTGGCTGATTTTTTTTTTTATATAAGAATAATATGAACTTTTTTCTAATTTTATTGTGTCTTGTTCAATATTTACCAAACACAATACATAAATATTAATAATTTGTGTTTATGTCTTTAATGTCTATGTCTTTGTGTCTCTCTCTCAAAAAACACATAAACCAAACGCTGCCTTAGATGTGAGGATATGTAAATGCTTGGTATCAATCAACTTCATATAATGAATTTTTAATTTTAATTTTAATCAATGCAAAATTAAGTGGGGTTACTCATTTAAATTATTATTATTAGCACTGATAGTTTAATTAACTTTTGTATATGCATGACTTCAATAATCAATATATAATTAAGATGATGAAATATTATGCTCGATGTGTGTGTACATTTTATTCTGCTTTTTAGTCCACTCTACAAATGGCTGAGTATGAATGATGATAGGTTACATGCATTGTTATTATTAATAAAATGAAAATCTGTATCATCATGATTTTCTTAAGGAGCTGCACACGGACTATTATCATTGAACCTTTACTTATCCATCTGCATATATATTATGTTTTTACTTTTTCTTTCAAAAAGTGAAATTCACACCCCTTATAGCTGCTAGGCTCTTTAATCTTCATCACAATCCTCAATCATGGTTTTTGAACCAAATTCTATCTCATCAATGCACAGGACCACTTCGTGGACCTGTATTCTATATGTATCTTTTCATATTTATATTACTAATAAATTTACCTATAAATAAATAAAATAAATTTTGTTTATTTATTAGTTTAGATAAAAAATAATTAAAAAAATAAGTAAAAGCGCATAAATGATTTCATATTTTAACAAATATCACTGTTATAATAAAATTTTTTATAAAAAGTATATGTCAAAATTATAAGAAGATAACTAACCTTATATTTTGAAATTTACATGACAAATTTAAAAAGTAAATCTATAGTTTTTTTCAGTATCTTTACAAAATAAAATAAAAAAATATTTTGCAAAGACACAAATTTTTTTTTTTTACCAAAGATAGGAAACTCGAACCCACAACCTCTTAATTGAGTATGGAGAGACTATACCATTTGAACTATTACTCGTTGGCAAAAAAAAAAACTATAGTTATGGAAACGAATTGTTTACTTAATATTTATGTGGATATAATGATATAGGAAGCATTTCAAGTGCACCGCAAGTACCGGTGCTCCAATTATTTTAACAGTTGATCTGAATTATAAAATATATATATAATATATATTAATTGAAATCAACCATGAAAATAACTGGTGCATCGGTAGTCTTCGGTGCACTTGAAATATTTCCACTGATATATTATGCATTTTGGTGCGTGATGGTTGGAATGCAGAACACTGGACCCGCTTTTTGTTGCCACAAACGTAATATAAGTGCACCAAATCTTAAAAGTTCTGATCTCCCGTGTTGTATTCTACATAATATTCACTTTTTTTTTTATTGAAATTTTTTTAAGTATATCAAT
>NC_029787.2:5782711-5783267 GCF_000816755.2 Arachis ipaensis | reverse complement strand
TTTAAAAGTTTTTTCATATTATAATGCATATACAGTATGTAATTGTTTCAACTTTTGTTTTTGTTGACAATTATGAAAGGTTCAAATTAAACTATATTGTCATGACAATTGAGACTTTTTTTTTTAATTGTAAAAGTTATTTTTGAGAAAATATCTAAACTAATTATCAATAAATTTTTAAATTAGACACTTTAATGTTATTAATTTTTTAAGATTAACTATTAATTTGGTACTCGAAAGATTCGGCCACTAATAAAAAATATATCTAAAAATATTATTGACAAAATAATTTCTAAATGATTTGAAAATACGACAAAAAGAATCAATAAATATTATATTTTTTGTAAGTAGCAAATAAATTTTCATATTTAGCAAACGATTTATCTATTAGATCTAAATTTTTGTGGCAACATTTGAATAAATATTTAGAAGATGCATAAAAAAATTTAGAGCAAATATGATCTCTAAATTTTTTTTTTATTTTTCAAAAAAATATGGTCATTCACAATAAAAATATTTAAAAAAATTCACTTGACAAAAAATTACCAAATATTAA
>NC_029787.2:5779114-5782569 GCF_000816755.2 Arachis ipaensis | reverse complement strand
TATCATTACGAGACAACTAGGTGTTTTTTTTTTAATATCAGATCCAGAAAAAAAGGATTTAGGCCCTTTTTTTTTCTTGGTCATCGATATAGGCCTTTCTTTGTAGAGACAAGACGGGACGATTTATTGGTAACACCATTTAGTGCAATGATATGGGCTACTAACACTGATCCATCTGTCCTAATAACATGGAATGGGCTTTATCTTTAGCCCAGAAAAACGGGCTCTATTGATAAACCAAAATATAAGCGGGCTCCGTCTTAACAATTTTTTGAATTAGTCTTTAACCATGATCAGTCTCCGAACAATGTCTCTGTCCAAGAAAGGAATACCATTTTACAAAAACCAAAATTTACTATCTCCATTTTTAGTTTAAAAGTGTTGGTCCCTGTCATGTACTAAAAGAATAATACGCAGTGTTACCTATATACTAGGAGGTGGGCATGGCCCGACTCTACTCGAAGATCTAGTTCGGTCCTAAATATTTTAAGAGCTAATTTGGTGTGATTTTACTGAATTTAGTGTCGGATAAAGGTATCAAAAATAGACCCGGTTATTATTTCGGATTGGGTCCGGGCCATGGCTCTGGTCATTCGAACTCGACCCGGTGACTCAGTTATCATACACAATTAATATTTTGTGCTATTAGTGATGGATGATGTCTATTTTTATGTGGAATTTAAGTATTGTAAACTTTAATATTTTGTGTTATTAGTTATTATAAGGCTATAAGTTAATTTTTTATGTTTAAAATGCATAAGATTTTATACTAATGCATAATATTGTGTTATTTGTATTGATTTAAGTATTTGGTGTTATTAGACAATATTAGTATCGATTATAGTTATGCTTTAATTTTAGAGAAGAGTTAGTTTTTGTTATATTTTTCTAAGTGAATTTTAACATGTCAGATAATGATTGGAATCTTGAAAATTTGGATATTTTCACATGCTAGCTTATAAAAAGGTATTAAGGTAATGTAATGTTAACGGTCCGATTTTCAGCCGATTTTTACCCGATATAATCGTGGCCCGAAAGTATATATATAGGTTTCATTGGGTTTAGAATTAGATTTTGGTCTAATAAATATACTTGTATATATTTCGAGTCGGATTTGGGTCACATCAAACCTGATTTCAGCCGGCCCATCCCTACTATATACCTTAAATTCTGCCGCTGGAATAATAATATGTTCGAAACATGAAGAGTTAACATATTGGTACCCAGATACAAATCTAGCTACTTGAATAATTACACCGAAAATGCAAAGTAAAAACAGGAAAAAGGTATTAGTCACTTAATATAGTTTTCTTTCACTAACGCATGAATGAACTTTGACTGAACTACTATAACTAACTTTGTCTTGTTGAATTTCCAGAAACTTTATATATGAAATAAACTTACAAAACTTATAATTAATTTGTTCTGCGCACACCAAGAGTGTAGCACGCACACGCACAAGTGCATGAGAAAAATTTCACCTACTACTACGTTTTAGCATACATAACACAAGAATGTTAATTTAAAAGATGATTGAAAATAATAATGGATCCCAATAGAGACAATAGTGTATGGAGTCGCATTCAACTGTGATGATTACGAATCTCAATGTGTGGCATGCATTGATGCATGGTTTTGGAACAAGGCTAAGGGTTTATAGGGTTAATTGGAAGAAGAAGAGAAGGGGCGAGGGGGCATGGCTAAACATAACACATCAAACTTTTAGAGTGCTTCATTTCGAGGCGACACGAGCACTTTTCCGCCATTTCCTCCCATCTCATAATCTCTTGGAAACTCTCAACATCATGCAATTACACTTCTGCCCTCTATATAATCTTTAATTGAAGAATATTTTTGAACTAATTTTGTAACGAAAATGTTGGTCAAAGTTTCCTTAGGTACATTACTTGTGTTTTTTAGCGCAGACATGCAAACCGGATAATTGGTCGCTTCGGCTGCAAAGTTTGAAAGTGAAAGCAAATGCGTACACGTGTCAGTCAACATCGATTAAATTCTTGTTGACTGTGGATTGCCGGTGACCAATGAGCGGCACGCCACCACCCCTCTCTTGTTCCTATTCGCTAAACACTATTTATTCTGTTTCATAATTCACACATTTTCCAATCCAAACACAAAAATTCACTAACAGATTCTTCAATCTTCATTATGCATGCACTTCAGTTCATGTATATTAGGGTTTGGTAGAAAGGGTGGAAGTTACTGAAGACACAGCGAGGGACGTGGGGTTTTGCTCCCTTATTGCGGTGCAATTCGGTCAAATTCACCATTTCTTTATGCCCTACAAGAATTTGGCGGGAACAGTGCTTCTTCACTGCCAGGTTATTATGCTCAATTTTTTAATTCATATTATTTCTTTATTGCCACTCACACTCTCATTAATTTAATAATAATTAGGTTTTTGTTCGCTTTACTTTACTATTAACCTGCTTGCTTATATAGCCTTTAGATTCTTCTCTTTTCAATTATTAAATTAATAATAGTTCCTCTAGGTTGGTCCAATAGATAGATTAACATGAATCGAAGTTAACCGGTGTTTTACTCCATCTTCTCCCTCACTTTGTCATATATATACTAAAATATATGAATGGTATTTTTATCCTAAAAAATTAAACTGTTAATTAATTAAATCTAATTATTCATAAAAGTTTTATATAGTTTATGTGTATCTATATATGCATGTGTGATGATTTAAATGCGGCATGATACGAGATCCAACCTTTGCTTTGCTACTTGCTAATAACTTAATTTGCCCCCTTATATATCTTCTCTACAACTAGTAATTAAATTAATTAACCAATAGACTATAGACATAGACATTCCATATAATATGAAATTGGTGTCATGTTATGCAATGATTTCATTCGGATACACGAAGATGCACCGGGCAAATTAAGTCACCATTATGCATATATACTAAGGTATATGACTTAAACCAAATCAGAATACAAGCTTCTAGTGTTGTAGGATATAATAATATGATATGATGTATCATTTGTTTATTATTTAATTGTATTGTATATTTAATTTTTATTATAATTCCAACATATTTCAAGTTAGTGCCTTTGTTTGACGGGTTTAGGAAATCGAGTAGGTGGTCAACATATTTTTACTTGGGGCCATAAAAGAATTGAAACCCTTTCAAATTAAGTATTTCTTAATTACTGCTTAATAGTAGAGTCGTGTTATTAAGTAATTTGTTAATGTTAATGTGGAACATAACTTCGTCCTCATTTTGAACAAAAGTAATTCGCAATCTTTCTTTCAGTACTTTAAATTTTGAATGTGTATCCGTTTTTCTCATAAAATATACAGCATCACTGTACTCATACATCTTTGACACATGGATGACTCGGGGATCCACAATTTGTGTTTTCTTCATTTAGTTATATATATATAATTCATTCAATTTTTTTTTCTCTATTATATATGTATCA
>NC_029787.2:5767376-5778768 GCF_000816755.2 Arachis ipaensis | reverse complement strand
TTCTAACATTTTCCTAATATTTTTTTAAAAAAAATTTAAAAAATATACTTTCTATTCAACTAATGATTTTTTTCCTTTTTTTTTTATAAAATTCAGAAAAAAAATAAAAAACACAAATATATTAGAAACATCACTATTCATATATCCTATTAATTTAAGTATCAGAGCTCTTTTATATTTAATAAGTCTAGAGTTAAAAATGTTATTATACTAAGAAAAAATAAAAAATTGATTCCTAATTTTTTGGTCTGTAGACATTTAATTCTCTGAAGATTTAAAAATACATTTAAATTTTCACTTATTTAAAATTTGGACACATCGATCTTTGGGTCTGATTTGTCTCATTTTAAAAACTCTTATGTATGTATCCGTATCAACTAGATCAGTATAATATAAAAGTCACGTTTGATTTTAAAAATTCTCTTATGTGTGCGTATGCATCAACTAGATCTAAATGAGCATGAAGAATTGATATATCCGGATTTTTTTAAAAAGGTCAAAAACTTAAATGTATTTTCAAATTCTCAAATACTTATTAAATATCTACGAATAAAAAAGTCAACGATCTATTTATCCTTTTCTCTTATATTAAACAAAATAATACAAGCCAAATAAAAGAAGGAAAAAAAACTATACAAATAAAATCACACAATTCCAAAAGAATTCTTGCGTCAAATGCATCCTTTCCTACGTTAAATATAGAATTATGAATAGTTGATGTATATAACTAAACAGTATTATTCTATTGTATGTAGTTATACTTGTAATTAATTTGAGTTAGAGAGGGGGTGGTGGGTTTTAGTTTAACTTTACGTAGAGTTAGGGTGAGGTGATTTGAAGCGTGTGGTAATGCTGAGCTTTAGGGTGTCAATTGTTTTCACTGAACGAGGAAACGAGAGTTCCAATAAATTCAACTCTTCAACTTGGTAGAGAGAGAAGCATGTGGTGTTGTATTTTTGCAGTTTGGAATGGTGGTTTTGTCTCTGAACAAATTTAAGTATAATGAACACACTCGTGTCCCCAATAATATCTTAACTCAGATATTATTATTTAAAAATGATTGTTATTATGCATTGCTGCCACATTCATAGATTTTGCCTTTGTTTTCTACTCTTGGAATTAATTGCCCGTGTGCAAACTGTCAGACACACCAACTTTCTACATTTTTTTAACACAAATATTGGTGTCTAATATTTTTTTATGAGAAAGTATGAGGAGCGAATGGAATATTTATACAATGTGTACAATGGAAGTTTAATGAGTATTAGAGATATAATTATTAGTGTTACTTTTTTCCATTAGCTGAAGTTTTTGGGATGAGTGGTATCATGCATGGTATTAGAGCGCTAGATTCGAAAGGTCAGGAATTTGAGTCTTAGTGAACCCCAAAATCAATTTAATACAAATAGTCCATTGTCTCTCTAGCGGGATCCTTTTTTTATTTATCCTTCTAATATTGATTAATTTTTTACTTTTTACAAAAGTGTTATTTTTTTATATTTTTATTTTTTCAAATTAATAATAAGGTAAATGAGCCAAAAAATGTTAATTATTAAGTAAAAAAAGGCTAGTTTTCAAAATATTTTATATAATATTATNTAGAGAAAAGGGGGAGTGGTATAAATAGAATTATTTTAATATATATGTAAGTAGATGTGGGATCTCATGAGCTTCTGTATCTTCAAAACTGCTTTATCCTATTCTTGAAAATTTGAGTAGCAGAAACTTACAAAGTGTTCATCACTCCAGTAAACCCTTCACTGCTGGTAAACCAACACTTTGATCTTTCCACACCTATGATTTCTTTATGTATTCTTATAATTAGTTGCTAATGATAAATTTGTCATTTTCTGATGACATTGTATATAGATGCAGGTAGTAGTATCTATCATTCATCAATAACAATGAACTCATCTTCAAACAATAATAACTGGCTTTCCTTCCCTCTTTCACCAACTCATCATCAAGCCACTACTCAATATCATCAATTCCCTCTTGGCTTTGTCAACGACACCATCGAAAACCCTTTCCACAATCATGGTATATATATAGAAATTCTTTAATAACCTCGCTCTCTCTTAGTAGCTATCTTTCTTTGATTCTATTATTGTGTTGTATGTTACACACAGATTGGAATAATGTGATAAATGGTGGTGAGAGCAGCAATAACAATGATCAAGTTCCAAAGGTAGCGGATTTCCTTGGTGTGAGGAAGGCAGAGGAAGATTCATCATCATCAGATCTTGTTGCCCTCTTCACCGGTAACAGTGTCTTGCCGTTGCAGCAAAACAACAACTATGAGGTGGAGGAGCAGCAGTTTCAAACAAATAATAATCTGCAATCACTCACATTGTCCATGGGAAGTGCTAGTAATAATAATAATAATAAGGATTCATCAACAACCAGCTGTGACAATAACAGCATTGTTGAAGCCCCACCTTCTAATAGAAGAACTCTAGATACCTTTGGCCAGAGAACTTCAATATACCGTGGCGTAACAAGGTTTCAATTTCATTATTTTGTGTTTAATTTGGAAATTCCTTCCTTGTATATTCCAATATATTAATTTATGAAAGAAATACATAAATAGACATAGATGGACTGGAAGATATGAAGCTCATCTTTGGGATAATAGCTGCAGAAGGGAAGGACAATCAAGAAAAGGTCGCCAAGGTGTGTGTCTACTATTTTATTTTATTTTCTTTTTACATTCAATCAAGGTTTTTATGACTTTTCTCTTGTTTTGCACCTGATTTTCATGAATTCAAATGCAACTTCTCCCTTCCTTCAGTGTATTTGGGTAAGAGTCTCTCTTTAATTCCTTCTTGTTATTATGTGTTTAGGGAGACTCTAGTTGATTTAATTGGTATGCATATATATATGTAGGTGGATATGATAAAGAAGATAAAGCAGCTAGGGCTTATGATTTGGCTGCATTGAAGTATTGGGGGACATCCACTACTACCAACTTTCCTGTAATTTACTCTATATATGTACCTTGATGCTTCACTTCAATCAATTAATTCTATATATAATTCTGTATCACTGTTTTTACAGATCAGCAACTATGAGAAGGAATTGGATGAAATGAAACACATGACAAGACAAGAATTTGTAGCCGCCATAAGAAGGTTGTACTAGTGCAATGAATATTCTTTACTAGAATATTATTCAAATTATTGATAGTTATTTTTTGTTCATCAATTGCAGGAAAAGTAGTGGTTTCTCGAGAGGTGCATCAATGTATCGTGGAGTTACAAGGTTCCTAATCAAGTTTAATTTATGTAATCTATATTCTGTCTGGGCAAAATTCAGGTGAAGTCGATTTCACGTAAAGTTGATATCTCAGAGCAATAGATGAAAATTTAGTGAAATTAGTCAAATTATCTAACAGCTCTCAAATATCAACTTCACGTGAAGTCGACTGTACCTGAGACCAGTCTGTAATCATCACTAATGGAATTTATTATTATTGTTATTATTAGGCATCATCAACATGGAAGATGGCAAGCAAGAATTGGAAGGGTCGCCGGAAACAAAGATCTTTACTTAGGAACATTTAGTAAGAAATTAAATACAAATAATAGAGAAAAATGAAAACTGAATTATAAGAAATTATGTGAATATAAGAAAAATTGTTGCATGCAGGTACGGAGGAAGAGGCTGCAGAAGCTTATGACATAGCAGCCATAAAGTTCAGAGGCCTTAACGCCGTTACAAACTTCGACATGAGCCGTTACGACGTCAAAGCCATTCGTGAAAGCAACGCTCTCCCAATTGGAGGTGGTGCTGCTAAGAGATTGAAAGAAGCACAAGCTTTGGAATCTTCTAGAAAACGAGAACAGTTGCTTGCACTCGGAGGTGGTGCCTCTTCTTCTTCTTCTACCAGGTTCCCTTTCATGCAGCAGCATCATCAGTTCAATCAAGAGCTTCAGATTCAACCATTGTTAAACCTACAGAACCACGAGGTTTCTCATTATCAATTCATGCAGGATCCTTCTTCTTCTTCTTCTCCTTCTCCTTCTCCTTCTCCTTCATCGTTGCTTCATCACAGTTATCTGCAAACGCAGATTCAGTTACACCAACAGAATGCTCAGTTTTACAACAGCTACCTTCATGGAATGATCAACATTGGTTCTTCTCCTTCTTCTTTTTCGCTCATGGATAATAATAATAATAATAATAATAACATGCTTGGTGGTTTGGCTTCCAATAATTCTTCTTCCGAGGAACTTGCGTTGGTTAAGGTTGATTATGATATGAATCCTGGCGGTTATGGCGGTTGGCCAGGAACCACGGAGACAGCTTCGGAGTCCATGCAGGAACAAAGTGGCGGTGTTTTTACAATGTGGAATGATTAGAGAGGAAGAAAGTGAAACTAAGAACTAACAAGTAAATGGCACATCCAATTAAAGGCCATGATATTGATTTTTGTTGCTTCTATTTTCCTTTTTTTTTTTGAGAGGGTGGTGGGTTGTTTTGTTTGTTAATCTAGCAAGAGGAGGAAGAAGAAGATGAATAGTTGTTGATTTTCAGTGTGTAATGTTATTATGACTTTGATTATTATGCTTAATGTTTATGAGTTTTTTCCTTAATGCATGTCTATATGTATTGAATTTCCATTATTCTAAAATGAATAGACATCAAAGTGAGCTATACTCTTTGATCAATTAATTTGTTTCTTCTATTCAAAAGATAAATTTTCTTAGTTCAAGAAAGAAGAAGCTAAAGAAAAAGGAAGAGTGAGAATGAGTTTTCAAGAGTGTTATAATATAATCATTCATATTCTTATTCTTATCGGTTTAAATTTAAAAAAAATAATTTTATAATAAGTTATCCGAATTTNNNTAAAATAACTAATTAAAATTTTTTTTGTAAAAAAAATACAAATTTTAAGTGTTTAAAATATTTAATGTATATTTGTTAAAATAAAAAGTTCAAATTTTTTTTAATAATCTTATGATAATCTTTTCAAAGGATACATGTTAACTAAATTATTTAGGAAAATTATAGGTAGACAATGAAAATACTAAATAATGTGAACAATAGATATATTGGATATTTAATTTACTAGGTGTGTGAATGATTATCCTACTATTAAGATTTAGATAGGTAATTAGGGGTGTAGTGTGTTTTTATTTTATTGGGCTAATTTTAAAGCCTATTATTCATATTGTTCAGAAAAGTCATTATCTATCTAACAAAGTCCATCTATTTATTAACTATTACTATTCATTTTTGTTTTTCACTTTTATTATGATTTTTAAGTACTATAAATGAAAACAAATCTGTATCTCATTCCCATGCATGTTGGATGTTAAGTAAAATGCAAACAACAGCAATTCGGATTCCAAAATTTTATGTAGATTACGAGTTGTCACGTGACACATGCAAGATTGTCTCATGCTCAAGAGAGTTGTGTTCAGTGCAATATTCCACACAAAGTTTTGGGAGTCAGAACAACCAAACTTTCCTAGTATAACAAGCTTATGGATGCTAAGTTAAGGAACATGTTAATTTTAGTAATAATAAGTGAGAGTTCTCAAAGGTTTCTATAAGAACAGTTAAAATTTAAAAAGTTCATATAAAAAATACAAGTCAAATTACGTATATGCATTAAATCCATCAAAAAATTTCAGAACTTTTTAATTTCATTCTCTTAACTACCAGTATAACAGTTTGGAAGAGTTTGAAGTATACTGGAAATACCGGTATTCCAGTTATTTTAACCGTTGATATGAATTATAAAAAATATATATAATATATATTAATTAAAATCAACGATTAAAACAACTGGAATATCAGTGTTTTTCGGTACATTTGAAATTTTTCCCAACAGGTTATATTTTGTCGGTTGCTACTGGATCAAATTCTTTATTAGTTACAACAGTTAACTTTAATCAACTAGAAGCCCTAGAAACAACACATAGTTATTGTCGTAAAGACGTCATTTACTGAAAGGTTCAAATATTTCAACAACTAATGAAAAAGGACAAACGGTTGCAGGTTGGGCTGAGCCAGAGAGATGGATCATGTATGTGCTTCTATTTGGGTTGATATCCAATTCGACAACCAAATTTGGAACGTCTAATCCGAGTCCAAATAAACATAAAACCACTTCTTTATTGAGCTTCAATATTTTCTGACCAAAAATAAAATATCTTCAAGTCCAAGTTTTTATTAGTCTATTACTGTAACATTGAGGAATTATTAATTAGGTTGGCATTTGTCAATATATATATTCCTTTTAAATAATTTTTCGAATATGTGAAGGCACTGAAATTGGATCAAAACATGACTTCTATTCTTATTGTGTCAACTAGTAACTCCTTATCTGAATCTGAGTCTAGATTGGCTATTATTGACTATTGAGAGTAACTTTGGAACTCGGCTCAGTTGTTTAATTAGGACACTTTTTTTCCTCCCATAGATTCCCGTTATTTGAACTTTTGTAATCCCTGCCACTGAAATTTGTTCTTCCCCAAATTCATCTGAGACCGACAATCTGTGTTGTAACGGCAGTCTTCGGAGTTAAAATTGACCTTCAACATAAGTCTAAAGATGTGCTTATGAGTTTATTACACGAAATTACATTGCCATCCATATTCTAATATACGCATCAATTTATTAAATAGAAGCTAAGTTCCTCTGTTTCTTTCTTTTTTTCAGTCTTCTGATTTCCCCCCCTAATAATAATATAAGGTATGCCAGCCTTAGTCTGAGAAGTTTTCACAAGAAAAGCACAGGAATAAAAACACTAGAAGGACACAACAATTACAATCTAACTAACCACAAATCTAGGATGCTCTTGAAATCTTGTGTAAATTGTGCATACCATTTTTAAGCATCATAGATGCACTACTATAAAGGTAAAACCAACAAGTTCCACCAAACCAGCAGAGATTTAAAAGCTTAATACACTGGGGGGCGAACATATATATTTCTTTTGCCAGTTACATGATAGAGAGCTCTACTTCGTATTGCAGACATGTCCTACAACTCCAAGTATCCCACACCACATACAACAATATAATAAGAACACCATTAAAATATGCAGGAAACTTGGTCATTTCATCATGAAATCGAGCATAACAAAATCTCAGCGCGGTGAAACTTAAGCACAAACAAATCTTAAATCTTGTCAAGCTTCTCAGCCTTGACAATTGGGTTTGCTTTAGCTATGGCATCCTGTCCAGCAGTGCGGTAATCAAATGGACAGTTATGTTTGTCTGAGTAACGATGTACAGTGCAGAAAAGGTTACCGCACCGACAATTGAACCCTGTCAAACCAACCCGCTTGTTGCAGCTACTGCAACGTTTTGGACCGTCCTTCGGCTTTGCCTCACCAATCTCCTCAGAACCTGAACCAAATAGAGGTTGCCCTGAGATAGTTTTAGGCTCTACTGAATTGACTGGGATATCCACATTTGTGGTAGCAACAAGAAGATCATTTCCGCTGCTGCTTGATGACCCATTAATAATATTCCCAATGGACGATGCTGCAAGCTTGGCCTGCTCCTGTTTCAGCATCATGTCCTTGTGGCACTTCGAACACATGTTCATGGTAGCAGCACTACCAAAAAAACCACAGTTGTTGATGCACAATGTAGGACCTTCAGGGGGAGCCTGGCAACCAATTTTGTCATGGTCCATCCTTTTTCAACTTTCCTGCACCACAAATATTCAAATAAACATCATCTAGATCTGGCATCAAGTCGGCAGTAATTAACAATAAATATATGGCACTCTGGTCTGGACCACAACCAGTACCCTATATTTCTATTATGATTAGTAACCAATAAAAAGTTGCAATTATGAACACCATGTTTGGCTGAATTTAAATAATAATGCTTAACAAGTTCCTAATCTGACATAACTTAAACAGGGAATTCTCTCCAGGACAGTGTCTTTTTTCCTTACAACTGTCCAATATACGGTTACATAGAGGGAAAAACATAAGAATACGAAAAAGGTGGCGCAAAATCTTCAAGACCAAGTTGACAATTATAGTTTGTCAAATTCATTAAGATAGCACACAAGTTTGATCCGTATATCACTTGCTCATATGACAAGTTAAGGCATTGATACTACTTTAATTAAGGTTGTATATTGACATAACTCATTGAACAAAAATTTACAACACAGAAGATTGAATATGTCTACATGAATTTTATTTCTCCTCAATTGTAAGTTGAGCCTCCCTCGGATTAAAATGCTACGACAGTTATACATGATCAAATTCAAACCCAAAAAAAAAAGCAGTCCAGTAATAATTTTTCCCAAACCAGCCTTAGTTATGACAACCAACTTCGACTACTGCAGATACACCGTACACGGGCTCCGCATGTATCAAAGTATCAAACCCCAAATACACAATATAAATTTACCAGAACAGATCATGAAATGGTAAAATATCATTACTATCCACCAACATGAAAATTTTCCTCCTTTTTTTATAAAATAAAAAACAAAAATCAAGCATCACCAAAGACCTTGATAACAGAATTCCAAGTAAAAGTAAAAACACTAGACAGTATTTGGTATAGACAAAAAAAAATTACCAGAAGCTTCAGAAACACAAACAGAGAAACACAATAACAAACCCCAAAAAGCATTCAAAGTATGAAACATTAGGATAAACTAGTTTCAGGAGCTACAACCAGAACAGTTAATACTTAATACTCTCCAATCAGATGACACAGAATTCAGACACCAACAATATTAAGTCTCTGCACTGAAAAATTTATAAATAAATTTATTACAAAATTCAACAAAAGCACCAGTCACACCACCATTATCAGGAAAAAAAACACACCATGATCCCGTAAACGGGAACGCGAGAAATGTAAATTCCAATATATAAACGATGATCTTACCAGTTTGACCGGGAAAAGAAAATCGAAACCAAAAAAAAAATGAAACAGGAAAACGAGACCTTGCCGTCGATCTAGAACAAGCTCATACTAGAATCGGATACGAATCTTTGATCCACCAAAGGAGTAAGAAAAAAGGAACGGAAATGAAAAGTAACGATTAACAATCAGAGAAATTTCAGAACGAATTAGCGAGTAAGATGAGAGAAGAGAAACCCTAACCCTGGTGAATTTGGGATCGATGAGGAGAGAGAGAGAGAGAGAGAGAGAGATGCGTCGTTTGTGTCAGTGTTTTTGTATATAAAAGCGCTTTTTGGTGCTTTCACTTAGTTATGGGCGACGTGGGAAGTTATCATTGGTCATGGGTGTTATTCTACATTCCCTTTTTTGTCCTTTCTCATTTACTATATTAACGCTTTTGCCACCTTCAGGATCATGTTATTCGTATCTTATTAATTAATTAGCCTGCTCTGCTAATTCTTTGCTTTAATTAATCAATTGATTGATACGACTATAACTCAAACATTTGCTGATTTGGAAGGTTTAATAATGTGGAAAGCTTAAATATATAGAGATAATAATCAATTTGGTCTCTGTACTTATATGCGAGTTTTAATTTAGTCCCTGAGGTTTCAATTGCCTTTATTTAGTCCCCGAAATTTATAAACGTACCTCATATTAGTTCCTGAGACTATTTTTAGTATAAAAACGTTAATAAAACGTTGTTGTAGACTATCACATGTCACGTTAAAACTTGTAAAATGATGCAGTTTTAGTTTTGGCATTTAAATAACTCAAAAACGGCATCGTATTACTTATTTTGTTAGGTAAAATTTTAATAAACACCATTTAGGATGTTGTTTTTAGGTTATTTGAGTGTCAAAACTAAAACGACATCATTTTACAAAGTTTAGTGTGGCATCCGACTGTCACGATAGTGTTTGTTAACATTTGTACATTGAAAATTGTTTCAAACACTAACATAAGTTATGTTCACAAAGTTTGAGGACTAAATAGAGGCAATTGAAATTTCATAGACTAAATTGAAACTCACATTTAAATTCAGGATAAATTAAGTATTATCTCAAAATATATATTAGAATATAAAAATATATGTTATGTAAGTGGTAAGATTTGAATTATGACTTATGATGGGGCAAGATACGGGAAGAACGCAAAAATCACTTTTGTTGAATAGTCTCTTCCTTGTTTGGCATAGAATTTTCTAGGCTGTGAAATAGACAGAAATACCCAAGTTTGTGGTTTTTTTGTTTGTGTTTTTTGATATAAACTTTTTCAGTATCGTTCCTTAAAATATGAGATGATGCTATACCACTCAAAACATATTGAATTTTATTATTGAAAACACAGAATTGCTTTTCTACGTAATAATATGCAATTATGCATTATGCAATCCCCTATAACCAAGAATACGATTTTGCTCACCAGTCACCACAAACATACGACACATGTCCATTGCTGTCCTTCAACAATTTATTCTTCAAACACATCACTTCTCTCCCAACCACTCTTTACATGCATAATAATCATTTAAATAAAAATCAAATAATCTATTCCAATTGGTTCTTATTATTAACTTGGTGATGCCTTTCCTGTTCCTATTCAAGGGGAAAAATCCATAAGGATTTATGCAATAACAATGTTGGGATTGGAGTTAAATAACTAGAAATTAGGAGGCCCAAGTTAACTCTCAAGTTTGATAGTGTGTAATTCGTAGTTATCTTGGGGTGACACTGTAATTTTTTAAAGTTTTGGGCCACAACAAAATATGTCAAACTTGAGAGTCTAGTGTACAAAACCGAATTGGGTAGTGGAAGAATTGCTTGAGGTTCATTGGCACAAGTTGAGGTATGGGGCCCTATGACTCTACCCTCTGTTTGCAGATATTTATTTTTTTCACTTGTGATTTTTTTGTTGGGTGGCTAAAACTTGTGAGTTGAGTTTGAATGATGATCGATAATAACAAATTTACAGGGAAGGCAATAGATATGCTGAATGTCTAGTAAAAAAGAGTTTAAATTTAGACGATGATTTTGTATTTTAGAATTTACTTTTTTTAGATTTAGTTAGTATTCTCGTTAATAATGAAATAGAAGTTACCTTATTCCGTTTAGTTTATATTTAAACTTTTGTTTTCGGAGTTTTTATAATCCCGTTTCAATATAAAAAAAAAAAAGTTGGTAAAATAAATTTTTATTTTTAAAATTTGTTAAAAATATTTTTAAATTTTGTTTTATTTTAATTTTTTTTAAAAATTTTGATTTACATGTGCTAGTAACAGTTAATATGATTTGAATTAACATTTAAGAATGATATGTTTTTTAAAGGTAATATTTTTTTTTGATATTTGAGTATGTTGAGTATTCCTATTTTTATTCAAAGATACTAATAAATATTGATTATTACGTATATACAAAGAATAAATTATTAGATCAGTTATCGATATAAAACATATGTATTCATAAAAAATATATATTAAAAAATAAATTAAATAATAT
>NC_029787.2:5767006-5767351 GCF_000816755.2 Arachis ipaensis | reverse complement strand
AAATGAATGAAATAGCATATATTTTTTTTACACAAATATATAATAATTAATTTAATAATTAATTTTTAATATATAAATAATATTTTAAACAATTATATTTCATAAATTAATATACATTATATTTGGCAAATATTATGATAATGAGATGACCATTATTTAAATGCTCTTTATTAAATTAAAACTGTTACACTCTTTAAGTAAATCTTCACAGTGGTTTTGAAATTGGCGTGGCAAAAATGGCCACGTTAATTCCTAATCTTTTGTTCGTCGGCCGCACACTAATGTTGCTTAATGACGTGCATTTTAAAGGACACATATTATAATATTATTTGTTTATGTCTCATT
>NC_029787.2:5758672-5766454 GCF_000816755.2 Arachis ipaensis | reverse complement strand
TTTTTTTTTGAAAGAGAGAAGCTCAACACAACAAGTGGAGCGAAATAACAGAAAGAACCAAAGAGCATCATAAAGCAATATAGGCAACTCCTAACAACACTAATGCTTATCCCCTTGTCATCTTCGGCATTGCCATTAACAACAAAAAGGATCCACACCTAACCACTCCTTATAGTTCATGAAAGACATATGAATGATCTCATCAACTCCTTTTCCTTTGTTCTGAAAAATTCTTCGATTCCTTTCTAGCCAGATGTTCCATGTAATCGCACAGAAACCCATCAACCACCTCTTGCGGTCCTCCTTGCTAGCTGATATCTCAGTCCAACTTATGAAATGTTCCTTCAACGTCCCCGGGCAAGACCATAGCCTCCCAACAAATGATAACCACGCACACCAAACCTGCCAAGAGAAATCACAACCAAGGAACAAGTGGTGACCATATTCAATACTCTTGTTACAAAACACACATGCAACATCTTCGTGGTGGATAACTCCCAACCGGCTCAGCCTCTCCTTTGTATTGATCCTACCAGTCAACACGAACCAGACAAATAGTTCAACTCTTGGGGGAACTAAACCTTTTCAGATTGTCTTTGTAAAGTTGTAGCTTGTTATATCCTCTGGCATGATGTCCTCCTGTAGTACCTGCAGAAAAGAGTTAGTAGAAAAGACCCCTTGTTTATCAAATTTCCATACAACTCTATCCTCACTGCCATAATCCAATTTGACCAGCCTTAATATATCATGCAGCTGGTTTACTAGATCCAACTCCCATTGGAATAGCTCTCGCCTCCATTGGAAGTTCCATATCCACTCAGCCCCATCCCAGAACCCGCAATCCCTTATAACAGATCCTCTTTGGTTTGAGACCGAGAAAAGTCTCGAGAACTGATCTTTCAGAGCACCACCACGCAACCAAACATCCTCCCAGAATTGAGTCCCTCTTCCATCACCCACCTCCATAGCCAACCCAGTAATCATCTTTTGTCTCACTTGCTGATTCTTGAACTGTATCTGGCAGATATCCTTCCAAGGGCCCCCCTTGGTAGGTAAAACCTGGGAGGACAACAGCACACTTGGGTCCAGGTTATTACAAGCACAAACCACTTTCTTCCATAGCGGACAATCCTCCTTTGAAAAGCGCCACCACCACTTAAAGAGAAGGGCTGTGTTTCGCAGCATGGCATCCCCCACACCCAATCCACCAAGCTTTTTAGGCGCCTGCACCACCTCCCACTTGACCAGAGCCATACCATTCCTACCATCCTCCTTACTCCATAGAAATCTTCTCTGTAAGGAAATAAGCTTCTCCGCAACAGCCTTTGGCATCTTATACAAGCTCAAATAATATACAGGGAGGCTATTTAGTACAGATTTAATGAGCACCAACTTACCGGCCTTATTAAGAACTTTGGCTTTCCAAATGCTGAGTTTTTCCTCCACTTTGTCAACAATTGGCTTCCAAGTCTTCACCAACCTTGGATTAGCTCCTAGCGAGATCCCCAAGTATTTTACTGGAAGGGAGGCTTCCTTACACCCCAGGACGTAGCACATACGTTGTACCCACTGAGCATCACAGTTAATAGGAATTAAACTAGATTTATCAAAGTTGATGCTTAACCCCGACATCAGTTCAAAACAGCGAAGAATTCTCCTGTAGTTCTTAACTGTCTCTTCTTCCGGAGGACAGAACAGAATGGTGTCATCTGCAAACTAAAGGTGCGACAGCTCAACCTGATCTCTACCTATCAGTAGTGGAGATATGCGTCCGTTTCTAACCGCCTCCCCAAGCATCCTATGTAACACATCAACGACAAGGACAAACAGAAACGGAGACAGCGGGTCACCTTGTCGTAGACCCCTTTCCATCTTAAACGGCTTAGAGGGCGAACCGTTTATCAAGACTGACATGGAGCAGGTACTGACGCACTCCATAACCCACCCCCTCCACCTTCTTCCAAACCCCATTTTCTGTAGAACAAGATCCACGAAACTCCACTTGACTCTATCATATGCTTTCTGGAAGTCTAGCTTTATTATCACTGCTTTCTTTTTTCTCATTTTAAGCCACTGAACAGTTTCGCAAGCAATAAGAGCCCCGTCATGGATTTTCCGGCCCTTAACAAAAGCACTCTGTGTCTCACCTACAAGCCGTGGCATTATTGTTCGCATTCTCCTAACCAGCATCTTAGAAATGACTTTGTATACACATCCAACCATACTGATAGGCCTAAGGTCTTTGATTTCCTTTGCTCCAGTAAACTTAGGAGCCAATGCAACCCAAGTGAGATTAGTATCCGCCGGTAAACTGGAGGACTGGAAAAAGCCCAACACCGCTCCCGTGAACTCAGAACCAATTTCATCCCAACACTTCTTTATGAAATTCATGTTATAGCCATCACAACCAGGAGCCTTTGATGATTCACAATCCCACACTGCTTCTCTAACCTCCTCAGATGTCGGTTGTATCTCCAAAGCCAAAGCATCAGCCTCACTAATCTTCTCCACCAAACCGTCTCTAAACCCCACCAACGGCGACTTCTCCTGGTGATACAAGTCCTTGTAGAAGTCCCTAATTGCAATCTTGATTCTAGCTTGATTCCTTATCAATCTTCCATTAATAACCAATGCATCAACCCTGTTGTTTCTCCTTCTCGCCGAAGCTATGTTGTGGAAGTATCTTGTGTTTTTATCTATGTCCCTGACATGTCTTGAGCGCGACATCTGCTTCCAATGTAATTCTTTCCTTACATACCATTTCTCACACCATGTCACAAGCGCTTTCCTTCTTGCCTCCACCGTTTCATCATAGGCCCCTTCGCTCACCATATCATCAATCTTCTTAATCTCTTCCTCCAGCTTCAAAATTTTGTTAGGTTATTACAAGCACAAACCACTTTCTTCCATAGCGGACAATCCTCCTTTGAAAAGCGCCACCACCACTTAAAGAGAAGGGCTGTGTTTCGCAGCATGGCATCCCCCACACCCAATCCACCAAGCTTTTTAGGCGCCTGCACCACCTCCCACTTGACCAGAGCCATACCATTCCTACCATCCTCCTTACTCCATAGAAATCTTCTCTGTAAGGAAATAAGCTTCTCCGCAACAGCCTTTGGCATCTTATACAGGCTCAAATAATATACAGGGAGGCTATTTAGTACAGATTTAATGAGCACCAACTTACCGGCCTTATTAAGAACTTTGGCTTTCCAAATGCTGAGTTTTTCCTCCACTTTGTCAACAATTGGCTTCCAAGTCTTCACCAACCTTGGATTAGCTCCTAGCGAGATCCCCAAGTATTTTACTGGAAGGGAGGCTTCCTTACACCCCAGGACGTAGCACATACGTTGTACCCACTGAGCATCACAGTTAATAGGAATTAAACTAGATTTATCAAAGTTGATGCTTAACCCCGACATCAGTTCAAAACAGCGAAGAATTCTCCTGTAGTTCTTAACTGTCTCTTCTTCCGGAGGACAGAACAGAATGGTGTCATCTGCAAACTAAAGGTGCGACAGCTCAACCTGATCTCTACCTATCAGTAGTGGAGATATGCGTCCGTTTCTAACCGCCTCCCCAAGCATCCTATGTAACACATCAACGACAAGGACAAACAGAAACGGAGACAGCGGGTCACCTTGTCGTAGACCCCTTTCCATCTTAAACGGCTTAGAGGGCGAACCGTTTATCAAGACTGACATGGAGCAGGTACTGACGCACTCCATAACCCACCCCCTCCACCTTCTTCCAAACCCCATTTTCTGTAGAACAAGATCCAC
Source organism: Arachis ipaensis (assembly GCF_000816755.2). Lineage (NCBI taxonomy): Eukaryota > Viridiplantae > Streptophyta > Magnoliopsida > Fabales > Fabaceae > Arachis > Arachis ipaensis. The sequence goes on along the minus strand of NC_029787.2, from coordinate 5,762,672 downwards.
GAAACTCCACTTGACTCTATCATATGCTTTCTGGAAGTCTAGCTTTATTATCACTGCTTTCTTTTTTCTCATTTTAAGCCACTGAACAGTTTCGCAAGCAATAAGAGCCCCGTCATGGATTTTCCGGCCCTTAACAAAAGCACTCTGTGTCTCACCTACAAGCCGTGGCATTATTGTTCGCATTCTCCTAACCAGCATCTTAGAAATGACTTTGTATACACATCCAACCATACTGATAGGCCTAAGGTCTTTGATTTCCTTTGCTCCAGTAAACTTAGGAGCCAATGCAACCCAAGTGAGATTAGTATCCGCCGGTAAACTGGAGGACTGGAAAAAGCCCAACACCGCTCCCGTGAACTCAGAGCCAATTTCATCCCAACACTTCTTTATGAAATTCATGTTATAGCCATCACAACCAGGAGCCTTTGATGATTCACAATCCCACACTGCTTCTCTAACCTCCTCAGATGTCGGTTGTATCTCCAAAGCCAAAGCATCAGCCTCACTAATCTTCTCCACCAAACCGTCTCTAAACCCCACCAACGGCGACTTCTCCTGGTGATACAAGTCCTTGTAGAAGTCCCTAATTGCAATCTTGATTCTAGCTTGATTCCTTATCAATCTTCCATTAATAACCAATGCATCAACCCTGTTGTTTCTCCTTCTCGCCGAAGCTATGTTGTGGAAGTATCTTGTGTTTTTATCTATGTCCCTGACATGTCTTGAGCGCGACATCTGCTTCCAATGTAGTTCTTTTCTAACATACCACTTCGAACAGCATGTCACAAGCGCTTTCCTTCTTGCCTCCACCGTTTCATCATAGGCCCCTTCGCTCACCATATCATCAATCTTCTTAATCTTCAACCCCCTAACATTCCAAGAACTAATAATCATTTTAAATAAATACTGCACACCTTTTTTTGTGTTTTGGGTCTGCTTCGTCTAGCTTTTGCCTTCTGTTTTGCCAGCCTTTTTTTCCGAGCAATTTCTTCATTCTGTTGTTGAAGTCCTGCCATAATATCCTCTTCTTCATCATATAATTCGGCTCCTGACTCTTTTGCCAATTCCCAAACCCTTTTGTTCTCTATCAGCTGCTCCTTCAATCTTGAACTCTCATTATCACTAACTTCATTATCCTCCGCAAACGTTCTGTCCTCCTCACTATCCTTATCATCACTAAGTTCATTTCGTTCCTGAATCTCTGGTAAAATTTGGTGGCAAGTCACTTCAATTTCAGGTGCTTTACAGCCATTACGTTGATCTTCGTCACTGTTCTCATAAGACACATCATTACAGTGTCCATTATTCTGTCCGTCATCTCTATCCTTAGACTCTCGGTCCCGTTCAGACATCCCAAACACTTGTAGTTTACTGCATCCTCCCTCCATTATCAGATCTCCTCTGCTCCCGACCTTTCTTCGCCTATCATCAGTAGCCACTTCGGAGTCCCCAGCAGATTCGCATGGTTCGGCTTCTACGGGGATCCTCGGTCTCGCCAATGAACCATTACCGCCGCCTTCCGTCCCGGCTTCTCTCCGCTACACCGGACCTCCCCTTCCCGTCGACCCCTCGCAGCCTCCAACTCCAGATCGTGGTCGTTGCCTGAGTCCCATGTATAAAAAATTGAAAAAAAACTCATCATAAAAGAACTAATTTGGTATACGATATTTTATTTAGAGACAAATAAATTACTTAATGCATAATCAAGTACATTTACAATATTAACGTAGTGGATGACATGTGAACAAATAATATTATAACATATGGTATAATGATCTAAGTTAGTATATCATGTGTCAAGAATATTTTTGTCACCATATTATTACATATGATATATGGTTAAACCATATGACACATGTTACTAAAAGTGGACATAATGAAAAATAAATTAGAAATTAATGTGGAACACTTTTACCAATGTTAAAGACATAATTATTGCAATTGAAACACCAGAAATAATTTTCATACACAATACTAATCTCAGAAATCACTTTTAGAGATTTAGTCTATATTTACTATATTTTATATAAGTGATTTAAATTTATAAGAATGATAAGTGGTGGATGAACACAAAATAATTTGTGTCAATGTTGGCCATTTTTCTTTATTTGGGCTACGTCTGTGTTCGCCCTAAACAGGCTAGAAGAAGTGGCTTCTGGAATTGATCAGGTGGGGTTTTTGCATGTGTTTTGGACCTGGCCTTAAATGTTATTCTTTATATAATATATTGGAGGGGATATTATCCGTTGCTGCTTAATTAGTGGTTTGTTTGTTTCAGATTAGTTTGTTGCAGATTTCAAACAATGGTTGTTTAGTTTAAAAACATAAAATAAAATTCGGCATTTTCAGAAGATTTGAGAGGTTTGGATTAACTACTAGACAAGGGAACTTAAAATGTTAATTTGTTTACAAAACATTTCACCGTTCATAGTATTTTTTAATTAGTATTATAATAATACTCTCATTAATATTAATTTGTTTTTGTTTATTATTCAAGATTGTACTTTTGTCATTTGGCGTTCTCAGTAATATAGTATCACTAGTTACTACTTAGTGCCATAAAATAAAATAAAAATGCGAATCAAGATTATCGAACTTAATGATATAGATGATAGCATAACTTACATTACTCCTTCGACACAATTTACATGAAGAGGAGAATAGCAATAAACATTTTAGCTACACAATGTTTTGCATAGTTAGCTAGGAAAAACAATGAAAGGAAAACAAATCACTTATTATTATGATTATAAATAATTAACTAGGATCTCCACCTAGGTAGCTTCGCTTCTCTAATCTTCCTCAAATTCACTGCAAATAGAAGGCCAGGAAGGTTAAGAGGGAAGCTCCAACTATGGAACCAACCGTGGGATTGAATGCATTCACGCCGTTGGGGGCAGGAGCCGGGGCTTGATGGGTTGTGGTCACGGTCACAGCCGGAGTTGCTGTAGTCGCCGGATGTGCCGTGGTCACAGTCTCTGTTGGTGTCGCCTGGGCCCCGGCTGCGGCGGCTGTGGCCGTGTGCTGGGCAGCTTGGGCCATAGCCACCGCAATCAAGGCGGCGACCACAACGAGGACAAGAGAGATTTTCTTCATTTCCATAGTTGGCAAGGTGGGTTTTATTATTGAATGTGATGGCTACTTTGGTAGTAGACAATAAACTTTATTAGAGGATTTTATTGTTTTGAATGTAATGTGATGAAGATATGATTCTTTGGAGGCTAATTTATATAGTTATTGTGTGGACGGAATTTGCATTTCACGTGTATGGTTTTGCATTGATCAAGGATGTTCATTCAGTTCCAACATTTTTCGAAACTATTTTTGTTCTTCATTGATTCAGTCAATATGATTAAATATAGTTTGTCAGAATTGTTCTTCTCATTAAGCAATTGTTAATAAATTCTGTAGATTAATTACTATATTTGAACAAGAAAAAAAAAGGTGAAGAAAATAAAATACAAAACAAAATAATACTATAGGAAAATAATTTATTTGATTTGAATAAGGGATTTTGTGTGCTTCTTCCAATCATCGCCATTTGTAATGTTATGTTATGTGTATATATTTTTAATTAGGGTCGTTCTATAATAAAGATGTAAATTTACAGATATTTCTCTTAAATTTACCTTAAATTGACACATGTATAGTTCGCTTTTTTAGAGGAGTACCTCACTCAACAAATCAGTAGGAGCATCAACTTGTGAAGTCAATTAGTGTTATTATTATCCGTTAAAATAGTATGACTAAGTGAGCTTTTTGTTTAGATCAGATATTCATGAACTTTTTAATGGTGAAAAACTGGAATTAATTATCCAAAGACAAAAAAAATGTTATTTGTTTTAGAGCAGAAAATAATAAAAAAAATTTTAGGCATTAAAATTATGCGACAAAAAAATATTTTAAATATAAATTTTTATATTTGCTTCAAATTAAATAAAATTAAAAAATAAATAAAATTATAAATATTTATAAATTTTTACCATAATGATTACATATA
>NC_029787.2:5755221-5757861 GCF_000816755.2 Arachis ipaensis | reverse complement strand
TTTATAATTTAATAGTTTATATTTATAGTAACTAAAATAGTAGTATCTATATAATATTAATCTTTTAAAAAGATATAATATATTTGATATTATTTTAATATCAATTTTTATTATTTTTCATATTCAACTTTTATTATATTTGATATTAATGTTTTATATAATGTTTATGTCAACTTTTATTATTTTTCATCCTCAACCTTTTTTTTCACATACAGAATTGTCCCTAAGGTTCAAGGTAATTTTAAAATAGCCCTTTTTCAAAAGATTAATATCTTAGGTGACAAAAATGTCCCTCTCTTTCTTCTCACCTAAACCCCACCACCCCACCCCATTCCATCACCATTTGCATCACCCCATCGACTATCACCTAATCACCATCTATTCATGTATATCTGACAAAAATATCCAACCTACATAAACAGCTACACACAGATCAACACCAAAACAACAATTCATCACCAAAACCATTGTCACTAACAAGAAAAACATCATCATCGTCAAAATTCAGAATCATCAACACAGCTTAGAACTAAAATTCTTCTTCTTCTATTAGCAAAACTCATATCCAATTACAATAACCAATAATTCCTAAATTCATTTTCAATTGCAAGAGACCAAAAATTCATAACCCTAATTACCAAGAACATTGAACAAAACTTTGGTTTGTTTTGAATGTACTGTCTGAGAAAGAGACATTACTAGAGGACGCAAAGAACACGACCACCACCACCACCACCCCGACAACGACAATGAACTCGAGTTCAACGGGACAGGCGCGTTGCTGCGAGAAGACGGTGACTCGTGGCAAGGCTATGGCGCAATCCGTCGCGAGTGCGACGTGCTGCGAGGCGCGGCTGAAGGCGACGACGACAAAAATAATGATATTTGAGTGAGGGTATAATTGTCCAAAATACTATTATAAAACTACGTTTAATGTCAAGTACGATTTTGTATGCAACAAAAAATTGGTGATCAAAAACATTTTCCATCTAAACCATAAGGTTCACAATTGTAATTAATCTTTCCTCTAACTACTATCATGTTTTTTCTAGACTAATATAAGATAGTAGTAACAATGCTTACCTATTTAATTTTATTCATAAAAATTTAATTTAAATATAAATTTTTATAACTTTAAAATTTTTAATTAATCATTTCTTTCCTAACTAACCACCCATCTTTTGTAGGAATAAAATTATCAATCCAAATTTTATGTATACTTATTTCGTTTGAACTATAAATAAAATATGTAAAATTCTAAAAAAATATAAATACTTCTTAAATTAAACATATTGATAACACAATATTTATTTCATTAATTTATATATAAAAAATTCATATAAAACAATATTTAGCATTATTTTCAAAAAGCCTAAATAATTCAATCAAAAAATATTTCATTAAATCATTTCAAACTATTTTATTTTTAATTTCGATAATATCTTTATTTATATTGTATTTTTTTCACGGGTTTAACTTAAAAAGTAGACAAAGAAAACAACATGACATAATATATACTCATTTTTTATCCTATTTTTTATTTTTTATTTTTTACTTCATCTTCTTTAATTTTTATTTTACTTCAATAATTAAATACGCCTCACATTATTCATGTACACTTTTAAATTTTCTATTTTATCTATATTGGATTTATTTCATTGTATTCTATTTTCCTTTTTATTTACATTGTGTATTTCTTATTATTAAGAAACAAAAATCACCTCAATACTCTAATCAAATCTAACAAAGACAGACTGTGTGGAGGCTTTTACTATTGTCAATAATTTATAAGATTGCTCTGGGTTTATTGATCCTTTGGTGTTAAAAATCCGAGATATCATGTCTTAGAAATGGCGTGCTGATCTTCGGTTGATCTTGAGAGATGCAAATACAGTAGCAGACATCATGGCAAAGACTGCAATGAGGACTATTTCTCCCCAAGTGGAGCTTTCATTGCCTTGGAAGAAGTTTGAGAGTAGTATTCAGCGAGACTGCCTTTCTTAAGCAGTTTATTGTTTTTTTTTTTTTTTCCTTAGTTTTTGTTTATTTTCTTTTAAGTCACCAAAAAAAAAATCTAACAAAGACACCTCCATGTATTAGTTTCATTCTATAGAAAATTTTTCTTTTGAACCGTTTCTCTTTTGTATTTTTTTAACTCCTTACAAGAAAAAAAAGAATAACAATAAACCGTTACAGAAAGTCCATTTTTTAAGAAGAGGAAATTCAGCTTAATAAATCCTTACGTTTGCAGAGAGATTATGTGAGGCGCCAAGCCAACCATGAAAAACCCCTCTTCTGTCCTGCCATTTCTCCACAGCTCGACTCCTTAACCATGTGTTCCTCAGACATTTACGCAGAAAGAATAAAAAATTTCTGTATACATGTTGATCTATATACTATAATTCCCTTTTTAATAAATATATTTTTGGTGCAATTGTCAGTTGTCACACGTTTTGTCATTTTGCCAATAATAATAATGTTTGTAGTAATGTCCACAGCTCGAACCATGTGTTCCTCAGACATTTACGCAGAAAGAATAAAAAATTTCTGTATACATGTTGATCTATATACTATAATTCCCTTTTTAATAAATATATTTTTGGTGCAATTGTCAGTTGTCACACGTTTTGTCATTTGTCA
>NC_029787.2:5743911-5752758 GCF_000816755.2 Arachis ipaensis | reverse complement strand
TTAATAATAATATTGACACTTCACTGTGTAATTTATTTATATTTTTTTATTTAGTGAAAGTATAAGAATTGGATATGAGTGAATTGTCTAGATAAATATTTGTTACGAATAAACTATTAGATAGTGTTTATTTTGAGGTATTGGGACGAAGATTGGAAAATTGCGATTCAGTATTATGTTTGTTGGTCCAAGGACTGGTAGTAAAATTTCAGTTTCTATCTCTAAAATTTTAGTATTTTAGTACCTTCAGAAAGTGAAGATACAGGAGACTGAAAATTTTTGAAGACAAAGACTAAAACTTTAATAATATTTTTTACTTAAAATACCCTCATTTCAATTAATTAATTCCAATTTTACTCTTTGTGTAAATTAAATTAAAAATTCATTCTTATTTCAATCTGTCTCCCACATTGACTTATTTCAATCTCTGCCCTCCGTCTCTCCAAACGCTACCTTAAAATTGGCCCTAAAATATTTTAATGCTGACTATGAAAAAAAGAAAACTAACTTATAACTTTGAATGATTCACTCTGTTCGTCAAAACTAACCAAATGTTATTCGGAGATGGATAGCATTAGTAATTTAGCTTACGTTACTGAACACGTGTCACCTGTGGGACTTGGATATTCGAATTTAAAATTAAATCAAAATTAATGAAAATGGTGATTTAAGTAAAGACTCTGAGTGTGACTCTTCATTTCGCGTTCTTTATCTCATGAAATCCTTGTCCTAGCAGAGTCTTCTGTAACTTGATCACCATTGAAATTATAGTGAGAAGAGAGTAGTGTTTGGGTGATACTAGCGTTCTTGTGGTGCTCATCAATCTATCAGAATGCGTGAGGGGTTGTCTCTTGAAGGAAGGAGATTCACTCCTTAGCGCCAAAACAACGACACATACACGGATAAGTTCGTGAATCGTTCTAGCTTTTTTGTGAAGTTACAAAAATTTATTTATTTTTTCTTATGTTGGTAATGGTTGAATGGCGGATGGATTAGATAGGGTTTTAATATTTGATTGAATGTTGTTTATGCTCCATATTCTTCCAGTTTCTAAGTTTAATTGTTACTGTTTTGGTTGGATTTAAATAGAATATTGAATATTGTATGTTCTTGTTGATTGAATATTTAAGTGACGGAAGATTCTGTTAGGGCAAGAGTTTCATGAGATAAAGAGCACGAAATGAAGAGTCACATTCAGTGTCTTTGCTTAAATCACCATTATCAGCATAATTTTGATTTAATTTTAAATTCGAATATCCACGTCACAAGTGACACGTATTCAATAACATGACACCTAGACTAAATCACTAATGCCGTTCATCCCCGATTGGATTTGGTTAGCTTCGACAAATGAAATTAATCATTTAGATTACAAGTTAGTTTTTTTTCTTTTATGGTCAAATCTGTCACCGTTAAATCTTTCAGAATCAATTTTGGTAGTTTATTCTATTTGTCACCATGTCTTTATTTTGTTTGTCTGACGTCAAAACGAAAATTATAGGAAATCATTTTCAGATCGATACTGTATCATCTTAAAACAAATGAGAAATTTGGTATGCAATTTTTGTTTTTTGAAAAACAAAAGAAAAAAAAAATCAAATTTTCCATAATTTGACAAATCTTAAATTTATTACCATTAAATATATTTAATAAATATACGAGTAAATTAATAGAGAGATCAATCATTATTAATCTACTAATATTAGATAATGCTTTTAAGTTTTAACATATGTATGCAAAATAAAACAAAACAATGTCAACAACAGCCACCTTGTTTCTTGTTCATATCATATTCCCTAGCTTCTAACGTTGGCCACTCTGGCCATGGGTCCACTTACCTAGAACAAATTATGAACAATTTTGCACCACTGGATCATCCTCATACTTACCTGGTTTATAGTTTTGCATGTTCTTCAAGTTTATTTTAAATTTAAGAACCAAATCACAACTTCATCCCCAAGTATATAGCCGTTGGATTCTGCCTCAAACATACTTTTATGGGTACTGGGTAGCCGTTTGAAGCCTGCTTTAAGGGACCACCACAAAGCAGCAAACAAAAATGACCTGTCTGGTGTGTGTGGGGGTCCTACGCCAACCTCAAAAGAATTCAAAAGCATTAGAGACGTTGCCGTCTCTAAACTCAATTGCTCAATTCATTAACTTAAAAATTATTCATTTATCTAATAAGTCATAACAATGATTACCCACAATAATGTAGAGTGATTAGTGAATGCTATAAATAAGCCAAGAGTTATTGCATTTTTCAACACATACAAGATAATTTCTCCACCTCCCTAGCTATTCTAAAGCTTATAAGCTTCAAGTATATCTGTTCCCTTTCTTCTTTGCATCTAAATGGCACGCATTAGCAGAGCAGTGTTCTTCATGGTCTTCATCGTGGCACTTATGTTTGCTGATGCAGTGAGGGCACAGAGTGGCGAAGCGCCGGCTCCGGCACCCATGGATGCTGGAGCTGGATCTATGGTCACATATTCTGCTACATTTGTTTGCTCCACGTTGATCCTCTCTTTCCTTGCCCTTCTCCGCGACTAAATTCTCCCTGCATCTTTATTTTTTTGGTTAAATTTTAAATGGGCTAAAATATTTGTTGTTTATTTATTATGTTGATTACTTGATTGTATTATCTTATTCTTCGTCCCTAATTATTGATTAGGGTCTAATTCAATTCATCCTATCTAATCTATTGTGGACAAGAAGAGAAATTTGTACGTGTATTATGTGATGGGTTGTTCTGTGTCTTCTTTTTCCTTTCCCGTTCTATAAGCGGTGCTCTTAAAAGGGTCACAAAATATGAAAGTAATAACTTAAACCAAACAAGTACTCACTACATATATCAATTGTTTTACCAATTATACAAGCACCGAAGCACATGCTATGTAAGATACTAGCAAGTACTTTGTGCAAACACTCGGAACTTTCAGAGTAATTAAAAGTTTAAAACTAATAATACTATGTTCACAGGTCTAGATGTTCAAACAAAAAGGTGATAAAGAAAAATCCTCAACTTGCATTTCATATTCAAATGTGAGAATGTTTATTCCGGCCAAAAGTAATCAACACAATTGTTCGGTTCTGTACTTCGGTTACATGTGTTCACAACATAAACTGTAGTCTGTAGAAAGAACAATATATTTGTTGCAATTGAAACTACAGAAAAATAGGAATTAAGAGATCAGTTTCACGCTTCTAATATCAGGGAACTATATCTGCAACACACACAAAAACCAACAGAACTCGACTCAAGTTTGAATAACTGAAAATACCCATTCCAAGTTACCTCCTTCACCCATGCCTTTTCTTTTCCCCGAGGATCTAGCAACTACAACAATGTCTGCAATCAAATAACTCTAAGTATGCGCATCATAAGCAACTAAACCAGTAAATCCCAAACCAAATGCTCTATGTTCATCAACTACCAAATGTTTTGGTTGACTGCCTGTTCTTAATCCCTAAACCCTAAACATACACAATTATACCTCGTTCTCTTTCCTTGTACTCCAAGAGCATACAATAATTTCTCCTATAATATATCAACAACCTAGATCCTTTAAAGCAAAAGCAACATATTTTCTCTCAGCATTGTATCTACATCATAAACCTTACAAAGGTCAATCTCCCAATGGATTCACAAATTCTAATACAACAGAATGATCAAATGAAGTTCAAAGACCCAGTGATGGGTTATGTAGCTACAAACTTGAGATTTTACAATCTTATAGAAAGCACTAAATCAATTTCCAAGGGTGCTTGCAAATGCAAACTCTAATAGAATACACAGAATCAGATGAACTTAACAGACAGCACTGTAGCAAGTAAAGCTTGAAAGTTGAAAGCTCACTTCCATAGCTAATAGCAAGCTAAAGGCACAAGTTCAAACCGAATTCAAGCACAAGAATATGCAGTCCAGAGAACATAATTTGATAATTACATCAAATCATTAATATTTGGTTACAAACCTTGTAAATGTTTCTTATTTATTTAAGAAATATCATCATTGTATAGTAACTATGCATTACAACAACACTACAAAGTGCCTCAGTAACAATCAAAATTGATCACTCTTCCAATCCAATATCCAAACTTTGTTCTTTACCAATGAGTAGGTCATCCTAATTATTACAATAAAAAATTCAACCTCATCCTATGGACTACGGTTAAACAATTCTCATCCCTCCAAAAATCTTAACAGTATAAATAGTATCATTTGGGATATTAAATTCAGTTCACAATTTAATCCCAAGAAATTAAATTTAAAATTTACCAAAAATTAGGCAGAGAATCCACCTAAGAGCTCTTTGCTGCCACTGCAGCCTCTGCCGCTGACTCCGCTTCTTTCACTGCAGCCTCCTCAATGATCTTCTTGTTCTTCTCAATAGCCGCCGCAACCTCCTTAGGCATATACTTCTCGTCGTGCTTTGCTAAAACCTCCGTGGCGGAAAAATAGCAGTCTCCGCTCCTTGCCTTTCCGGAAACGCTCTTGGCGGACACCTGATTCCTGATCTCATCGGTGAACGGCTTCACGAACCCTTCCACCACCACAGAATGACCTTCCCTGAAGAGATCGGGGAGCGAACCCTGAAACCGGACAAGAATATCGGTGATCAGATCGGAGACCACGAATTCCATCTCTGCCGAAGATGCAGGCTGCACGACGCTGCCTTCCAGGACCAAACCTCCCAATCGGAACTTCGTCTTCGTAGGGTTCTGAGCGTACTTTTCGAGAGCTTCCGATGGAGTAACGTAGAACACTAACTGGTCCTGGACGTTGTTCAGAACGATGACGATGAACCCCGCGATGCATCCGAACGTTAGGGCGTAGGTCCACAGGCGCCGTGTCTGCATCTGCCTGGCTCGCGCGCCGATGTCAACCGTTTTCTTTGGTCGAGATGCCGAGCGCCGAGCCGCCGTGGAGAGGAGACGCTGGTGGATAGAGAAAGCGAAGGGGAGGGCGGAAGGTGAGTCGATGGAACGGATGAAGGAGGCAGCTGCGAGAGACGTCGAGAGATTGGCGGCGGTAGGGTGGCGTGTGTGGAGAAGGGAGGAGTGGAGGAGTGAGGTGGTATGGAGGAGGCGGGATCTGAATCTGAGGGCGAGTCCGGTGGCCATCGGAATTTTCTTTTTACTGTTTTTTCTCGGGAAAGTGAGGGAAAATAAACGTGGGAAAATTGGAGATTGGGGGTTAGGGTTTAAGAGTATTAGCCGCCATAATTGAGTAGAAGTTTGGCGGCAGCAATGGTCTTTTTTGTGGCAGTGTTGGAGGCGAACAAAGGAGAAGATTCATGCAACCATTCACAGAACATTGAACAAAAAGAAGGAGAAAAAGTGAAAAAAAGAAAAATATTTGCACGTGACAAGTGGAGTGCGCTGGCCCAATTTATGGGCCATTCTTCTTCCATGTTGGAGATCCATTATTATAGATGCTAAGTAAAATCGAGGCCCAGTATGTAGAAGACTTCTGTAATGCATGGTCAAAAATCAAAATTCAAATCCATCCCTTGTCCAAAAAAATATTTCAAATCAATGTAATATGGAGAGTGGTAGATAGGCAACATGAAAAACAAAGAAATCAAGTTAGAGTTGGTCTAGTAATTAATTTACTAATATGTTTATGTAAATTTTAAATTTTATTTTATATATGTATTAATTTATTGGTCAATGATCAATTTTTAAATAAAACTCCGATATATATCATATTAATCATTGGTTTTCGGATTGAGAATACAAAATAACGAAAAAATGAAGACAAATGTTAAGAGAAGCCAATGAGTTATAGCTCAAATGACATAATCTCCCCATACTCAATTAAGAAGTCGCGGGTTCGAATCTCGTATCTTTGATAAAAAAAAATGTTAAGAGAAAATTAATAATAAAAAATGTTAAATGATGAATAATTTTTTTCATTTGTCTTGCACCTGAGCTAATATTTGTACTAGTTAACTTTTCATTTAATTTTTCCACTAAAAATATTGATCCTTTAATTTTTTCTATTAATGATTTCAAAAATATATAATGCATGTATTTGTATATTTTATTTTTAAATATTACACTTTATTTTTATTATATTTTAGAGGATATAAATCTTTGCGCATCTGGTCATGGTAGTAACTTATTCGAAAAGAATTAGGTTCACCTATGATAACATATACATATGTATCTCTACCCAACCTAAAGAGGAGAAAATAATAAAGTAGTGCTTTTCGTGGACCAACTTCACAATCCATCTCTTTCTTTTGCTATCATGTCTAATTTAGTTTTGTTTAGTTCTTGTGCTTTCGAATATTCAAATACCACATACCTTATCCCTCTCATTTCCCTCCACAAACGGTTACTTATTAATATTATTATTGCTATATAAAAATAACAATAACAATAACCGGTGCAGTCCAACTATTTTCTTCTTTCACTTATCAATATTTGTATTGTGTTGCATTGAATAGAGCCGTGACATCCTTAATTCAAGGTCATGGATTCTCAGCTCATGGTTGGTCTTGCTCTCTCATGCATTGGTGGCTTGAGTACTTCTATAGGTACTATTTAATTTCATTTCTTTCCATCAAAACTCTAATTTGCTTCATTCACACAAACTTGTCTATGTTGAACAGGTGGACTCTCTGTAATAATCAACAAAACTCCAAGTTTAAAGTTGCTTGGACTGTTGCAGGTATACATATATAATGTTTCATTATTGATTAATCAAACTCAATATTTTTTGATTACTTAAGCATTCACATTCTAATCATAAAGGGTTTTGCTGCTGGTTTGATGCTGAGCATTTCATTCTTTGACCTTGCTCATAATGCTATTAACTCACTTGGATATCTCAAAGGAAACCTTTGGGTAAGTTCTCTTATATATTATTATTATTCACCATAATATAGTGTTTTTTTGTTATCCACGGTATCTTTCAACCCGACAGACTACTCCGTAGTGGATCTAAAACGGGATTCGAAATACCGACACTTGCTTAAGCAAACGAGTGAGTTGATCACTCCACTAACCCAAGTTGGTTATTATAATATAATATTTTTTTAATTAACGGTATCTCTCAGCCCGACAAAGATTAAGTACTAATCCACCGTGGATCTGAACTCTATTTAAAAGTTTGGTATTGGCCAATGGGTTGTTGTATGCATAAGATGAGATTCGAACTTCTAACACTTATTTAAACAGACGAGTGGGCTGATCACTCGAACAACCCAAATTGGTTACCATAATATAATGTTTAATTAAAGTCATATTTATTCTCACAATGAATATATTTTTTACCTTCTTTGTTTCAGTTTTTTGCTGGTGTCATATTCTTTGCTGTTGTAACCAAATTTATCCCAGAACCAACAGCAGTTCCCATTCCAGACGATAAAAAGACAAAGGTTCGTTCTTTTACTTAAACTTGTTTAATTTCTATCTACCAAATTAAATCTTAAATAAAATGCATGGTATTGTAGCTGAGCTGCTATATATGTTGAGTAAAAAACAAACAATCTTATAATATGATAGCATGCTTGAAAATAGAATGTTGGAGATCGTAGAAACAGGGACATTATGAAAAGGCAGCGCCGTCAAGTTTTGTTCAGCGGAATTATCACTGCCATTGGTATTAGCTTACATAATTTTCCTGAAGGAATGGCAGTGTTCCTTGGGTCCATGAAGGTAATAAACTTCAAATTTAGTGTTATTGTTGCATGTTAATGCCTTAATATTGTAACTTTATGCCATTAATTCTTCTTTTATAGGGCCTTCGAGTTGGTCTTAACCTTGCATTAGCCATTGCTCTGCACAATATCCCAGAGGTATTTTTAATTATATTTTACCTTATAATATAATCTTAGTGTTTTATTAATAAATTCCTTAATTAGTTTAACGTTAAACAATTGTGAGACTCTTGTTGTATATATCTTTTTTCCAGGGTATTGCTGTTGCACTTCCTGTTTATTTTGCAACAGAGAGGTAATAAGATCTGGATCTTTTTCTCTTGTTAGTTAAATCTACGGTTTATGATGTAGACTTTCATATCAAATATCATACATATAACAATAACCATTAATTTGTGGATGCATGGTTCTTAATTAGTAAATGGCAGGCATTGAAATTGGCATCATTTTGTGGGTTTGCTGAGCCTTTAGGAGTCATAATTATAGGTACATACACCATCCAAAACATTCTCTATATACATAAATAATTCAAAGATTATATAAAGTATGATGATGATGATGATTTTCCCTTGTTACATAACAATGTAGCATGTCTGTTCCCTAGAAGCTTAAATCCTGAGATTCTTGAAGGTTTGCTTGGAGCAGGTTAGCCCTTGCAACTTGATTGGTTTGTGTGCAATTAGCAATATGATATGTTACGTTATGTTGTGTTAATATTAATTATTGTTGATTGCATTAAACATAATACACAGTTGGTGGAGTAATGGCATTTCTAACACTTCATGAAATGCTGCCATTGGCTTTTGATTATGCTGGACAGAAGCAGTCTGTTAAGGCCGTCTTTTGTGGCATGGCATTCATGTGTGCAAGGTAATTAAGAAATAAGATTAGTGCTAATATTGTACATTTAAATTATTATAAGATACCTAGTTAAGTGTTTCTTGCATGCTGCTGCAGCTTGTTTCTTCTACGACTGAGTTTACCAGAGAACATGGTTTAATGTACAAGTAATCCCAGGAGTAACATACATGACATGAACATTAAAATGTAATTAACTATGGTTTAGTTTCTCCTACTATATAGAGGAATGTTGTACAAAGAACAGGAGGAGGTAAAAAAATAATGACAAGAATTTTAATCCTGTGTATTACTCGAAAAAGAGATCATCTTGTCA
>NC_029787.2:5742033-5743069 GCF_000816755.2 Arachis ipaensis | reverse complement strand
TTTTCTATCTTGGACTTGGTTGCAGTTGGAGTTTTAACCTCTTTTTTTTTTGTCTTGAACTGTTTTATCTATCATTATGTCTATTGATTATTGGGCCCTAGCCCATATACCTCATTTTGGGTTTCGATTTGGGTCTCTGCCTACATGGATCATCTCCGAGTTTTGAACACTTTTGTATCCGTGACAAAAAAATACACTTTTGTATACTATGTGAAATTATTCAAATTTTAGTGGGACTACTGCTCAGCCCTGCTCTAACACCCCAAAAAAAAGAAAAAACAAAAACTGTTAAATTTTCAATTAAACATCAAATCAACAGCTTAAAACGCAAGACGATTTATAGATACCTCTCTCTATCTATTCCGGTAGTATCTCTAATACAATAAGATTTAATTTGGTAAAATTTTTATTTTTTAAAATAATTTATAAAAGTTAATTTTTAAAAGATGAATTTAATTTTGATATACTGTTAGTATAAAATCATTTTATACGTGCGTTTAATAATCATATAATATAATATTAGCAAAAATAATTATCTTTTATATTGATAACGTAAATGATCATCTAAGAGAACAGTTGTGATTGTACGATGGTGTAAAATTTTTTACACTATAAGCGTATTAAAATTAAACTCTTAAAAGATAATTTTTCAAAAGTTATAGTATATATGTTTAGTAAATTAAATTAAAAATAACTTTTAATAAGCACAAGTAATAATAACAAGTGTATTTGATAAAATAACTTTTAAAATTTAAAAATAATATAATAGACATTCATGTTATAATTAAATGAGTTTAATTTAATGCACTAACTGTACAATTATAATTATTTTTTTGGATGACCATTCACGTAGTCAATGAAAAGGCAGTTATTTTTATTAATATAACGTTATATGATTAGATACACATGTAAAATACTTTTATATTGACAGTGTATCAAAATTAAATTTTAATTTAAAATTTAATATTAATTAATGTATAAAATTATATTAGAATTTTTAATTTTAATAAGCACAAATTATTTTTAAAAGGCTCTA
>NC_029787.2:5739358-5741742 GCF_000816755.2 Arachis ipaensis | reverse complement strand
TTAAAGTTTAAATTTTGTTATAATTAAGAGATTCTTCTTATATTATTTTTATTATAACTTGTAGAATCATTAGAATACGATTATACAAACCTGTGTATAAACTCTCATACATGCATATACAACCCTTGTTCCTCATCAATATTATCTGTATGAATCCGAAATCTCTCTTTTTATTTGGTACTCACAGAAAGAACAAAAAGGGAAGCAATCATTGATTGTAATGAAGAATATTTGTAGATATCACATGAATCATATAATCACATGCATGCACGCATTACTTTTAGGATGGAACAACATTTACCTTTTAAATATAAAATTTATCCTTCGTCGTTGATGTGCCTGAGCCATTAAGGAGACAAATTAAAAATTTCCCACTTTATTAAAGATATCAATAAAGCGTTTTCCTTTTTCTTAATTTATATTTTTTATTTGTTATGGCGCGCCACACTTAGAATGACACTTAACACTAATCAGTATTAACCAGCCCTACATGCTCCACTGCTAGCCTTAAAGATGGATTAGCTGATAAACTAAATACAACATTAACTTTATTCTCTAGCTAGGAATCCTTTTTAATTTCGTAATTAATTGATGGCCCATCTTATAATTTTAGGTTCGGGGAAAAGCTTATCCTAATGATAATCATCAAGGTTAAATTATATAACTTACAAAATACATACCAGAGATGAATCAATAATATATTGGTTAAATTACACAATTGGTCCTACATTTTCAGTAAAATTGTAAATTGATCCCTACACTTTAAAAGTTTATAATTGGGTCCCTAAAGAGAATTAAAATTTGTAATTTAGTCCCTATCGTTCAAAAAGTTTTTGATTTAACAGAATATTCTCTATTTTAACAGAATATTTTAAGAATATTCTGTTAAATCAATACTTTTTGACTGGCGGAGACTAAATTACAAATTTTAATTCTTTTTAGGGACTCAATTATAAACTTTTAAAGTGTAAGGACTAATTGTGTAATTTAACCTACTATATATAAAGGTTAAATGTTACAAGTACAACTCAAGAACAAAAATCATGCATGTGGTGAGTGGAGAGGAATCAAACGAGAAAATATAAAATGAGATGACATTATATCCAATTTAAAATCTCAGAACAATAAATTAATGGGTCTCTCATTTTATAAACTCCTCACTCTTCTTTGTTTTCTTTGATGTGCGACTAATTTCATACATTCTTCACACTTGCAACATTAAGATAAAGAATATAACAATGCAAAAACAAACAATAGAGATATCTTTCTCTATTTTTACTATCTTTTAATTTCAAAGAAATGACTAATATAATAATATTGAAACAAAATTAAACATTTTAAAAGATCAAGTATGAAATTAAATTACCGTATGAGATATCTTTAGGGTTGAGTGCATGCGGACGATGACTGTAGCTGGATACATGTGTGTTGCATGTGGAGTGATATTGATATATGTATGGAAAAGAAAAGTTATGTTATGTTGTATCACATCTTTGTTTTGTTAAGTTGACAGGGTTTGCGGTTGTGACTGATTGACGTTACACTGTTCTGAATGGATTACCAACAAGCAATGCAATCCATCATCCCCTTCTCTTTGATTTCTTAAATTGCCATGATTATTATTTTTACCATGTTTTCAACAACTGGATCATATCATCCAAACAAGGGGGACAAGAAGGAACGTGGAGTCCCGAATTTGTTGGATGAGATTATTTCTATATATGCAATTCAAACTCTGCTATGTATTTATCACCCACTTTTAAAATTGAAATGACATTTCAAGCTGCTACATCTCTTTCTCTCTCTCTCAAATTTACTTCACCTGGCCTACACCAACATTCAATCTTCAACAATTATATTATTCTATTTATTTTTCTCCCTTCTACATACCGCCTTTTAATTTGAATATGGAAGCAAAGAAAATGTTGGACTCGCGTATGGGGAGGAGGGGTGCTTCACCTCATTGTGGGATCAGAAAAAGCAGAACTCGGACCCTACGAGTTGTATCCCTCAAAACGTAAAAAAAATTACCCAGAACAAGAAAAACGGAAGATTCGAATTCCACATTTCAGATTTCAAATTCCATCAGCTGCAAATTGGACCATGCGATTTGTGAAGCAAAATTTCATGATCAAAGAACTCGCATAGTTCGAGTTGTTCTCCCTTTGACTCAGAAAAAATTGTCCCACATTTTTGTCTTGTACGCCATAACTCCATATCTGGACAGATCACACCCAAGTCTTCCATATCCATAAATTTGAGCCTCTATATACACTTAGTTCATTTTCTTGAGATAGAATGTAAATGTAAATATAAATATACAAAAGAATGTATTTACAATTATGGGAAAAATATATAAAGACTTTAATTTTTATATATTATTT
>NC_029787.2:5730251-5739328 GCF_000816755.2 Arachis ipaensis | reverse complement strand
TTTTTCTTTTTCTTTTCTTTTTATAGTTTTTGTCCTCTCAAAAAACGATGAAGACATAAGCAAACACATTCAATATTGGTGTCTTTCTTCTATATCAAACGCCAGCTATAAATAATAGAGAAAAACAAATCACCTTAGGGTAAAAAAATTAGTACAAAATTATTTCTAAATGTTAAAATTAAAGCGTAGTACAGTGTTGGGGATCAGAGATTGGTGCCTTATGTTTTGAATGTGGTGATTGTATTAACGTTTTCAAGTGAAATCAATAATTAAAAATCAATAGATAATTTGACTGATTCTGAATTATTAATTATTAATTTTACGTAAAAAAAAAAAAAGTGGGTTTTCATCTTGTATTAATTTCCATGTATGTTTTTCCCCTTTAAGAATAGTAATAGCAGTACATGAAAATTAAAGATGTTCTCTTCAGATCCTAATCATTTTTCACAGAAATCATTATAACATAGTATTATTTGACGGTCCTTCATGCTGATGGTCCATCAAAAGTAGTTGAAAATATATAGCAGCATCATAAGACTCATAAAGCTGATCATGGCTGGTTCTATTATGATATACTAGTACGTGATTATTAGTTTTGTTTTTTTCTTTCTTAAATAATAGTGACTTTATTAAGAATTAATTCTTTTTAACTAACAATAAGATAATAAAATTAAATAGTTAGAATTTTAATTATTATTAAAAAATAAATATTAAAATATAAAAAATACATTAAAAATGAATTAAACTATATATATATTTATATTCTAATGTATATTATATTCTGATTACTATTAGCATGTTGTATCTATAGCATTGTTATTCACCATAAAGACTATACATAATTGTTGTAAATGACTCTTGTCGCATAATTATATATAAATCAGACAATCAGTTACCATTTTATTTTGAATAAATTAACTTTTATTATGATAAAAAAAAAAAGTTATGCGATGAAAATCATGTTAAATAGCAAGTAGAGGGATTTGACCCATATATACCGGATAAAACAAAATGTGAAAATTTATAAGAGGAGAAATTCATAATTCTCTAAGATATTAAGTTGAATATGACATACTTTTATTTTGTATTATTTCATTTGATTATTTTTTTAAAAATATTTAAAAATTCTAATAAATCGGCTAATTATACTAATTTATAAAAATTAATATTAAAATTTGAAGATATATTTTTAGTGAAAATGTCTATAATATTACTCACTTCGAGTTAAAATAAGTATTATTTTTACTTTTGAATTTATTGAAAAATTAATGTATGGAAATTGTCTAAATCATTGATTTTTTAATGAACTAAAAAAAAGTGAAAGCCACACTTATTTTGAAAGAGTGAGTATTATTTATTTAATTGATGATGGTGAATTGGTGATCCCTAAAAATCTTTCCCTGCCTTTTTTAGAAAAATGTTAATTCCTTAGGCATGATATGACCACTGAAATTAAAATCCTGATCACACATTGAATCTAGAAAGTTAAAAAAATTACTTGGTCTACATACATATGCAATAACAGGAAACATACATAATTAAGGTAGCTAATAATAATAACAGAGTGCTAATTAAGCTAGAAATTAAAATATATATGAGAAAGCATAGCATGCATGTAAATTATACTAGGAGTGGAATGAATCATTTTCTTCAACTTCAGAGGTAGCTCCATTATCATCTTGATCAACACAAAGATGGTCATTAATTGCATAAGATTTGTGTCCATTTCCAAATGCCTTGATATGATCCTTAAGGGATCTCTTGTGCTTAAAATCAGAGCCACAAGAGCAATACCATCGCTTCCCACAATTCTTCTCATGAGTCCTCCAATCACCTCTCACAGCAAATGCCTTGGAACACTTCCTACAAGTGAAGGGTTTAAGTCCATGCTTTCTCTTGTAATGAGTTTGAAGGGTTCTGAAATCTTTGAGTGGTTTTGCTCTAGGGTGATCTATGTTGTTCTTGCATCCTGGTGCACAGCAATAACATGGCAGTTTCAACATTGCTGTTGGTTGTGTTCCCCTTAGAGATTCTGGACCCTTTCTATATTGAGATCCATGCCCCCACATATGCATCTACACATACACATTGTTTTCCTTTCATGCATTAGCTACCAATATATATACATAGGGTAATGTTAGGGAGACAAAAAATACAGCCAGAACTTGCCTTATTTAGCATTCATTAATTGTCGCAACAATTAATAAATGCTAAATAAGGCAAGTTATGACTGTTTTTAGCTAATTTTCTTTGGTTACCAAACATTTCCGATATGCATAACCAAAATTTCAATTGTATAGATGTAATTAATAAATGAGTTTAATTTTGATGTATTAATAATACAATGTAACAAATTTTATATCATCATTTAATTAGATTAATATATTTAAATAATTTTTTATTAAATAATAAATTTAAAAATTAATATATAATTTCCCATTTATGCCAATTAAATTTTGTATGGATCGGTACATTGTTATTTTATTTTAACTTATTACCACAAGCCCTAGTATGATATATATAGCACTATGCAAATAAGTTACCAATGAATGGGTGCAATGGTAAATGGTAATAATGAGTTGGATGTAATAATTAGGTGAAAAGGGAAGCATGGAAGGAACCACACGCATAGAGGACTGAATTTTTGGTACTATTTATATCATCCAATGAACCTCCTTGTGAAAATTGCATTAGGTCTTTGTTGTATGATGTAGGTTAATTAACTTTAACTGTTAAGATTTTGAATAATTATTTTATTAATTACAATAACATTATTTATAGCAGGACGCGCCTCCTTCATCAACACAGGGCCATGTTTAGGATTAAAGAAGCTAATTAGGTACAACATGGGTCATTTGCTACTAAAGAAAGAGAATATTACAGCTACTTGTATTCATTTTTGTGAAACTTAATTAATTAATTCATGTTGCTGGGTTTAATTAATATATACATATATATATTCCTTGTTGATGAATTTTGTAACCTCAACACAGCAAAAGGAGTGTGGTAGAACAGTAGTTTAATTATAGGCCCAGATAAAAGTGAAAAAAGGCAGTCTAAAAATTAGGTAAAGTAGAAACCCTAATTATAAGTAGAGTTCCTTAGAGAAATTAATTAAAGTGAAGTTTTAAGGAAAAGAATTGAAGTAATTAGTGAGTACCTGCATGTTATTGTATCTGTTGAAGGTTTTGAAGCAAAGGGGGCATGCGAACTGTGTAGGACCGATGAGGATCTGAGTAGGTGTTGGGATCCAATACTGTCCTCTGTTAATTCCATTTGACATAACATATTCAGAAGCAACAGTGATCTTTTCTTCTTCTTCTTCTTCTTCTTCTTGTACTACTAGCGTGCTTTGAAGCCCTAAGTGTAGAGGCACCTTATTATTGTTATTGTTGTCAACTTCCATGGCACAAAATGAAGATTGAAGATCTAGTTGTTGTTGTTGATGTGTTGTTGTAGGGCTTAGGTGAAGGAAGGGAAGGGGTTGTGTGATTGGTGGAGGATGAAAGTAATTGAAGGAATTGGTAGAAGGAGAAGAAGATGGAGAAGGAGAAGGAGAATAATTGAGATCCAAGAGAAGGAGGTTGTTAGTGTTATAGTCATTATTGGAGTTGCTGTAGGTTGAATCTGCCATGACCATTGAGATAGAGAGAGTAGAAATAAAAGAAGGATATATATGACTATCACTGTCATCCATGATCAGGTACAAATAGTTGTAGCAACCTTATTATAGCACTACTCTACACACATAGAGTCCGCTATACGTGAAATTGATAGTTGAGAGCCGTTAGATAATTTGATTGATTTGACTAAATTTTTATTTAATGGCTCTCAACTATCAATTTCACGTGAAGTCGACTGCACATAAATTTTCACCTTAATAAATATTATTATTTTAAATTAATATTTAATCAATAATAATTTATACTTATATTTATTAATTTCAATATAATTTATATATATAAATAAATAAAATTTATTTATTAAAAAATTTTAAATATATTGACTTATAGAATCAAACTATAAATTTTTAATAATAAATAAAAAATTATCAATTATTGTTCATCAATTAAAAGTTAGTTCTTTACATTTATTTACATAATAATTATGGTCTTTTATTATTTATTTTCTGGTAACAAATCTCTATATATTTCGATTTTTTAAGGGGAAAAAATATCATTAGATTAGATGTTTATAAATTGTTGTATGTATACATTGTCGGTATATAGTGTGTTATAATTGTTGTAATAATAATAATAAACTAAAGTTTAACTAGTATATGGTTATTTTATGAAGAGAGTTTAAAATATCCATGTAGTTATAATATTTAACGAATAAATTTATGATTTTAAATATTTGGACATAATGATTAGAATTTCAAACGATAATTATTGATCTTTAAGTTTATTTGATGCTTTTATAATATAATGATTAAATTAAATATTCATTATATTCTACGCCTATTATGTTTCATAATAATAAATATGTATGTATATATTCTGCTATCTAGAAATTAAAAGAGGTGCTGAATAATATGTTCACCGACTTAACCAACATATAGGAGAGAAAATAGAGAAGGCACAGTCACTTATCGAAATTGAAGTCTTGAAGACTATTTGCCGTGTCGTTATTACCTAAACATTCCTATTCCATTCAGTCATTTACTTCAACTAGAAACTACTACCTTGTATTGGATACAAAACAGTGGGTTATAATTGTACGTATTCCACCTAGCTAGTTTAGTTTCACTATTTCATAATAGTTCTTTTTAATTTATATAAAAACAATATATTTTATAGAAAAGCATTAATAATATGTAGTATAAATATGCCGAAGTTACATTGGTATAGTTCCGTCTAATTATTATTATACATAAAAGAAGCTGAAAATAGTTTATTTGTTCTTTTTGCATTGCTCTCTTGTTTTTGTTTTGTCGTGGCTCCACCATGGGGGGACTTTTCTGAATAGAAATTTTTGTATTATTAGTTGTTATTATTATTATTGAATTATCTACTTTTTCAATTTAATTACCTTCTTCCACCAGAAAACCAGCCATGCAACCTAACACATTGGAACTGATGTTATTGTGTGATTTTGCTTCTTTGATGTGTAACTCGTTTAGATAGAGAAAAACTCTTTTTTCCTTAAAAAAAATTAACAGGTACATATATATTAAATTTAAGGTTTAATTACTCGGTTGGTCTCTATAGTTTCGTGAAATTTTTAATTAGGTTTCTATACTTTTTTTTTTTAATTGGGTTCCTGCACCAACTTTTTTTTTTCAATTAAGTCCCTCTTAGTAGTAATTGGCTTAATTTTATAGGGACCTAACTAAAAAAAAGAATTGGTACAGTGACCTAAATAAAAGGAAAAAAAATGTAAGGACCCAATTAAAAAAAAAAATTGGTGTAAGGACTCAATTAAAAAAAAAAATATAAGGACCTAATTGAAAATTTTGCGAAACTATAAAGACCAACAGAGTAATTAAACAAAAAATAAATACATATTTGATTCACAATTTCACAGAAAATAATCAATATAATCATCGTACTTTAAATTAAACCTCAAATCCGATGAATCTTCTATTTTTATTTTGTCTTTTGAAAAATAGAATAAAAAACATATATTTTTTTAATGTTGAGATATTTCTTTTATAAGTAATGAATGATAGCAAATTATAGAATAAATGTCCATAATGAATTAATAATTCTATGGTTACTAACTTATAACATTAAAACAATATAGTTTTTTGTTCAGATCAGAAAGAACTATTAAGAATTGAACAAATAGAAAGAGAAAAAAAAACACATGTATTATTATTTTAAAACAATAATGACTAACTAGCAATACAATATAATATAATATAATATAATAATAAGGCAAATAGTAATAGTAGTAGTTAATAAGTTAATAGTAGTAGTATTTCCGAGGGGAACATGCACAATGTGAATGTTTGACATGTTGGATTATTGTGATTTTCCGTTCCTAGGGAAACAGATAAAATTAGATAGATAGTTAGGTGGAATGTTAAAGCGGCAATTTTTCTTTGGCTTGCACGCTTTGGTCGGCTTGGCTTCCTCAAGGGACACAGATTCTGTCGGTGTCTCCCAAAATGCTCACTAATTTTCTTCACTTCTAATAACATTACATGCAAATCAAAAACACCCTTCACTCATTCCATCTTCTACTATCTACTATCCATGCATCTTCCATCTTCCTTTTTCTCACACTATCTATAGTGATACGAGCTAGTTTTGTTCACCGAACACTTTGGAATTTGGAGTTTTGAAACCAATCACATGCCCAAGTTGAAATTATTTTCCAATTAGTATCTTTTCTTTTCTTTTTTTTTCTCCCTAAAGATTCTTTTACCTTAACATTAAGGCTAAAGCATTAATTCAAGTTGGTACGTATTCGTCAATAGTTATTGTTAGTTTGACTTAATTCTAAGTTGATTTATCTCATATATATTCTCATGTTATGTATGTACCATAATCTTGCCCTCCATACTTTAAATGGCATGCATGCATGTAATTTTTCTTTTCTTTCATGGATTATTTCTTTCTTTTACAAATAATAACATAATCCAATTTGAGCTATTTTTCTTCCATGTGGAGCCAAGAAAAATATCATAATTGTATAAAATATTCACTTAATTTGTTTGTTGTCCTTTTTTTTTCTTATGATATCTATCATTTCGGCAGATCAAGTACTAATTTGCTGTGAATATAAGGGTTATTTAAAGGTTTGTCGCTAACCAATTGGTTGTAATATACACAAGACGGACTTTAAATCTCTGAACCTTATTTAAGCGGACAAGTAAGCTAATAACTCAACTAACCAAAGTTACTTCAACTATTTTTTTTAGTTGAACCAACTATTTTTTTAATTTATTTTTACTCTTGATGGGCTAGATCAAAAAGCAAGGTAGGCTTTAAGCCCAAAAATAGATAAGACCCATTTTCCTGCTTCAATATTTTTGTCATTAATCAATGTCCGAACCCAAACCGAAAGGTCTATTTGTAGACCAAAAATCGGCTCTATATGGAACAAAAAAGGTTCTCTATTCAGTATTTAGTATTTACCAACAGTGTATGTATATAATAGTAATAATACCACTATTCTTGGGGCATGTATGCGATTAGTAATTTTTGTCACTATTTTCTGGTTGCTAAGAACTCTGCCCCGTGAAGAGGCATTTCAATTCTTATTCCACTTGTATATGAACAATTTGTTTGTTTTATGTGCTTGCTTTACTGCTTACATGCTAATCTGATTAGAAGCATGAAGATGAGTGCATGATTCTTAACTAAGTGATGTTTAGTTAGCAAGTATATCTTATCCGTGAAAATCAGAGCTTCTGTAGTTGCATTATGTATGGTATACATATTTTTTGTTAGACCATTTTAATCAAAGGCACTGGTTAGTTTAATATAGTTAGTAGATTGAATGTACTGATGTTTGGCATAATCTGTATATATATGTGGTGATTTGTGTCGATCACTAAGTTAGTATTTTCATATATAATATAATGTTAAATAAGAATCTTATTCATTGTTCTTGATGCAGGCAAAACTTGTACTTGATAAAACTTGTTTGAAATTGTTAGTATTTTCATATATCTTAGGCAAATAATGTCTTTGTTGAATAAGATGAAAGAATTACAAGTAAGGCTTTCTTTAGATACCTAATTCGACATTTTTTTTTACCAAAGATAGGAGATTTGAACCCGCAACCTCTTAATTGAGTATAGAGAGACTATGCCATTTGAGTTATAACTCATTGGCACCTAATTCGACATTTGAATACAGAGAACTGTGTAAAATAAATTTCCGTTACCATATTAGTGAATAATAGTACTTAGTGGGTGAAGAACAAAATTTAACCAGATTCATTAAACAAATGGTTGAAATTACGATCCTTAACACATCTTTGGTTATATAATCACACCAATAAAGTCACCAATGATGGAAAATTTTACTATATACACATAATTTCCATAGATCAAATAGTTGACACATATTGGTTACAATATGATCCATGAGAACATGTGTGATTGTAGCCGTAGAAGCAGCTGACATAGTTCTTGCGAAGAGCAGCTTGGAAGTAGATATGGTTACAGCCATGGATCTTTCTAGAAAGACCATGTTGCGCACATGGCTAAATTACATTTAGGCCCTTGGTGCAACCCTTTTATCTTCCATAGTTCCATGGCTTGCTTGCTAGTGCTCACTTAGTGCGGTTTTTTCATCTCTTCTGTGCAGGTTTATAAGAAACACTTTGATGTATAATTGTATATTCTACTTGATTGATTTCATGTTAAAGCTAGCATTAGTCTTAAATAATCTTAATGGGCCATTTCTTTTTTAACTTTCTTGAAGCTGCATCTTTTAATTTTGGATTAGCTAATAGATGTCATTTTGATCTTTATTTTTGCTGTAATTATTGGATACCAAATAGGTGGGGTCCCTTCTTTATCCTCAACACTTTATTTTTGAAATAACAAAGATTACTTGTTCATAAAACCAACTCATATTCTTTACATACATACCTTGCCTTAACTAGAGTAAGTAGTTGATTATCATTCATTGTGTTGTTTTGTATTCTTGTCTTGGCATGATTGTTAAATTACAATTACAATGATATAGGTGATAATTAATATGGCATTGGAATATATAACCCCTGGTTGATAATTATTTTACTTGTTAGTGTAAATATTAAGCATCTATGCCAGTCTTATTATATAAAATTTTTCATTCGAAACATGTTACATTATGTAATTTTAAATTCAAGCGTGATCTTATGAAACCTAACCACGATTCTCAACAGTTTATTTTAGCTCTCTTGTCTTGACCTACCCGAATGTTAATCTTAACACCACCATGTTCCAAATTGTTATCCATGGAATAATAACAAGTTATATATATTTTCCTTAAACAGAAAGAGAGCAGAAGCAGAGGATGATGATTGATGTGGGTTCATGTAAACTATGTAAGGTCGTTTTCTCTAAAATGTTGTATGGCATGTGACATAAAATAAAATGTGCAATGTAAAAATGAAAAAAAAAAAAAAAAAAA
>NC_029787.2:5728913-5730207 GCF_000816755.2 Arachis ipaensis | reverse complement strand
AATGAGACCCTTCACCTTTGTGAACAAGGAGTGAATCTCTTTTATTCATGACCAGCCGAATAACAAAGAAAGAAAGGGGGTACCGTAGCTTATTATTATGATGATTATAATTATTAATTATGAATGATACTTTTATAGTGGCTTCACTTCACTTGCACGCCAGGGTTTTGGATCATTCGCTTCTCAATTATGTTATCCCTGATTCCCCTCCTCACATGCCTGACAGCCTTTTCCTTTTGTTCCTTCTCGCAGGTCTCTCATTACTTATTTTTGCTACAAATTAATTGAAGTCTAACAATATAAATTACTCTTAATTTAGAACAAGATTGTTGTTCTACTTGGAGGAAAGTAGAGGAGAATTTTGTTGGTTGGTTCCTAACAAAAGCAGAGTGGTTTGGTTTTGGTCACCTCTATGCAACTAAATATAACAGTAGAAATCACCTATTTCCAAACTCAGCCCAACAACTAGACTTGTCCCTTGCAATAATAATATTACTACTAAAGTATATTTGATTATTATTATACATAAATAATACGCGACATAGAAATCATAATATTCTACGTACCTATTGTGGAGATTTAAAAAAAAAAAATCAAAGGGGGAAAAAAGAGAGGACACATCTTCCAATTTCCTTTCCCCTTTTTAATAACAAAAATATGTAAAGAATGATTAAAATGATTCAATGTTCTGATAGTATTGTACTTAACTAATTATGATATTAAATTTAAATGCTTCCTGAGTCCTGACAATATATATTGAAATTATTACTAAATAAAATAAATTAAATGAATAGAATCCTTCATTCATCCAATAATGGGAGCCACTCAAAAAACGTCTTTTATTTTCTCTCTCTCTCGCTGCTTCTTCAATCTCATTCCATTGTTTATTTCGTTACCTTTTCACGCGATTATCGTTCTTGATCTTACACTGTTTTCTCGTTATTGATCCGTAAAGGAGCATTGCATTTTCAGCTTCTGTTGCAATCGACGCAGCTGCCGGATTTCTCTGCCTCGATTCCCGCATTTGCGTCGCGTTTAGCAGGTGGCTCCACTCTCTTAGCTCTTTTTGCCGTGTTTAGTTTCAGCCGAATTAATGACAGCGGATTTGAAGTTTGTTTAGGAGATATAATCTCGTTGTTTTGCTTGCATTTTCTACTGGATCAGATGCCACAACAATTTCCTTTTCAGTGTTTCTGTGTGTGTATTTTCAATTCTTCATTGATGAATCTTCGTGCCTTCCCGAGAGATCTCGGTATATTATTATTTAAGAAAAAAAATATGATCCTACGCTGCA
>NC_029787.2:5704726-5727129 GCF_000816755.2 Arachis ipaensis | reverse complement strand
ATTTTGGTTTTGGTGGAGTTTTGTCAGCTTCATTTGTACTAATGCGCTTTTTTTTCACTTAGTTTTTTGAGCTGTTTGATTAGGAATGCAGATTTTAGAAAAAAGTGATGTGAGCAAAACTAGTGAAATTAACATTGGAGGAATGGCTTTCTGACAATTGTCTTCTTATACATGCTGAATATATCTATATGACTTTTTTTGGGTGCAGGTTAACAATTTAGGAGTAGCTGTCTCATGTTAGTTATCTTCAAGTTTTATTGATGAATCTGTGAATATTAAATTTGTGTATGTAATTTAATTAATTAATTTGTTAATATTAATGCAAATTTTGTTGTGTTCTACTGTTTCTGCACCTCATTGTCTTTGCTATGCTTAATGTTAATTGCTGGGGATTCATTCCGCAGACTAGTTGTGTTGTCTGGCTGAAAGGATCCAAAATGAGTTGGAATCCACACATGGAAATCCACCATTACAATAACATCAGCTATCCCTATAGTACAGCAGGAAGCTTTATTGAATATTTCGAAGGTCTCACATATGAACATGTCAATTTCATCTTTTCTGGTGCATCACATGCTCAGGTGCCTGCAAAGATTTCTGTTCTATTTAGCATTTTATATCTTTGTTTTGGTGGAAATTGCTGCACATTTCTTGTTTCCATTATATAGATCTGCTGGAAATACCCTGCTCTGTTTCACATTTTGTCTGCAAATTATTTTGATATCCTTTTGGTATTACTGGAAAACTATTAGAAAGATCCATAATACTCGAGTTGAATTAAAATGGTATTCCATTTATATTCCAGGAGAGTTCATACCCTTCAACTACAAGCTTTTATAAGTTTGGACTTTCTGAACCTGACAGCACTTCATACTATCGTTATAATCATGGTTATGATGTAAATCATCATCATGAACCACTGGTTGACGAATATAGGAGGCCTTTGGAAAACTCAACGACTGTCAATGAGCATACTGCAGCTGTACATACAGAATGGGGAGAAGGGGTAAACAATACCACACGAGACAATTCTATCGAGTGTATGTTCCTGAGTTTCATTTGAAGATAATTTTCATATGATAATTGCTCAAATTTAAAAATTCATTTCCAAGTTGTATGAAACAGATAGATTTGGATCCTCTGCCTATGCTTTGTTTAGCTGATAAAAGAGATTGAAATCAGTTAAATGAGTAATCCCACTTTTGTAATCCATCTGGTGGTTTTCTAAAGTTTTTTTTGTCTCTTCTGTTCCAGGTCCACGAAGACATCATAGTAATTCCAATGATTATCAGGTATTTGCCTTCAAAAGTCCTGATTTATTTAGTGTTAACTCCTGTGATTGTGTTAGAAATTTCTGCAGTTACCTTTAGCTTTCCATCTCTGAGAAGCACAATAAAAGATATCTAAGCAGTTTTGCCATGTTTTACAGGTTGTTTGGCAAGACAGTATTGATCCTGACAACATGACCTACGAGGTTGGATTGAGATTCTCATATTATGATCTTTATTGGCTTAATTTACTTCTTAAAACACAGCTACTATATCTCTGGTTTTCTTAGGGTTAATGTTCTTGATACGTATAATAGTTAATCTTGCAATTATTTTATTAGGAGGTTTGTTAACATTGTTATTTCTGTGGCTTTGTTGTTGTAAGCTTAGCTACTCCATAAAATAGTTTGGATAAATCATTACATAATATTCTTACAGCATATTGTATGTTTCACCTGAATTACATTTGAAATGTTGACTCCAGTTAGAAAACTGTGTCGATAACAACTAAAGTAAAGGAACATTAATTTAGAAAATGATATTAACAGGGACTAAGTTTTGTCCTCCCAAATGGGTCACTAATATGGATCAAATGATTCCAGTGTCCTATCATGAATCATGTTTCCATTTAAGCCATATTTGAAAAATTTCTCAAGTGCAAATGTGGCTTTGTTTTCCCCCCATTTCCCTGCCTTGAGATCATATTATTTATTACAGGAACTACTCGAATTAGGTGAAGCTGTTGGAACCCAAAGCCGTGGTCTTACCCAAGAGCAGATTTCGATGCTTCCAGTTTCAAAGTACAAGTGTGGGTTCTTCTCAAGGAAGAAGTCGAGGGATGAGAGGTAATATTGGTGTTTTTAGAGTTTCAAAGCAATTGCTGCTGTTATTATCCATTTATGTCTAACTGTCAAATATTTGTTTCAGCTTTATATTTTTAACTTACTCCTGTTCTTCGGTTATTAACTTCTTTTTAACAATTCAACTTCCCTCTGGGGTAAATCGATCTTCAGCGATTTTAGATTGCTGCCGTTAAGCTTATTCTTTGGATTAATATTAATCACATATGCCTTTTTCTTTGCCAAACTACTAATTTCTATAGTTATATATATTATGGGGTAAAAAGGGACAAGGTACATATCCTCACTGGAAGTGGAAATTTATATTATTCCACGAACTTATAGATTCTTGTGATCTTAAAAATACTAAGGTCATTGAGAACAAATTTACTATGGATCATAGTCCTAAAATCTAATACATCCTGTATCATAATCTGTGAATGAGAACAAGATGCTTACTCAAATGAGTAGTCAGCTCCTTTTAACTGATAGTGACTATTATCTGCTAATTTGTTGATCTAACACATTGTCCGGTTTAGGTGTGTGATTTGCCAGATGGAGTATAAAAGAGGGGACAAGCGGATCACTTTGCCTTGTAAACATCTCTATCATGCTAGTTGCGGGACCAGATGGCTTAGCATCAATAAGGCAAGATACTCATCATGAACTTGATACTTTTAGTTCATGTTCTGGTGACAAACACTGTATTTGGCATCTACTGAAATTCATATGATTTTAAACTCTGTTTTTCTTCTGCATGTTTTTTCAGGCTTGTCCTATATGTTACAGGGAAGTGTTTTAGCCAACAGAAATAACCTCGGACAAATTTGTAGAAGTAACCTGCATATGATTCTATTCTCCTTTAGTCTGGGGTCTTTCATAGAAATACATTTATTTGTTTCCTTTTTTCCTTAGTGAGACGAACCATTACTTGGTTTAGGGAAAAAAAAAATGCAAAGATAGCTTTGGCGTGGGTCATAATCCCAAAGTTTTATAAAATATTATGGGACGATTGACAATTTGACATGCATCGTGTTGTATTGGATAACCTGGATTTTATGGTTTGTTTTTGTATAACTTTTTAGTGTGCTTATATTTCACGTACTTATTGTCAACTGCTTCTGATTAAGTGTGTTTGTGTTGGAGGGATCGGTACATCACTTGAAATTGCATGATGTATCCCGTATCCACCAATTTTATGACGTTATTTAAACTTCTATCGATCAGGGTAGTTACATCATTGGACAAAGAAGTGATTAACTTTCCAGCGCTTTAATCAGTCTTTATCATAGTACAATCATAATAGAGGTAAAAGCTACATTGTTTTGTACTGGCATCAAGCATTTGCATTTGGAGTTTTGGACAGACTTAAATCTTGTACAGATTGTTGGATGACATAGTCGAAGTTGTTTGCTCTAGATAGAGATGCTTGTATTGTATCGCTGATTTAAAAAAAACATACGAAGTAACTAATGTTTCACGCTGGCACTTTAGTTGTTATTTGATAATAATCAGAGTTAATTTCTAATTTATAGGAGAAAAATCTCATCCCAGCTTCATCAAGTAGACCAAAATATAGTAATATCACAGCGGGAATGAGGTTAATGACTCAGATCTTATAGCTGAAAAGACAACTTGTGAACGTGGAAACTCGTTTTCATATGAAATTAGAAAGTCGAAAACTGTTAAATGACAATTTAATTAAATTTCTCAAAAGAGGAAGTATAGAAAGCTAATAGAATAGTTATACAATGTGTACAATGGAGGTTTAGAGATGTCCGATTCAATATTAGAGATATAACTATTAATGTTACCTTTTTCCATCAGTTTAAACTTTTGGGATGAGTGATTTTATGATATAGTATCAGAGCTCTAGATCCGAAAAGTCAAGAGTATTATTATTCCTAGTACCCGGATGGTTATTCTGGATAGTATGAGTGATGTTCATTTTTTAACTCTTGGGCCAAACAAAGAACCCATTGTACAAATATTCCATTGGTTTCCTAACAAGACTCTTTGTCAAATCATCTAACAATTTTTTGACTATCAATTTTACATGAAACAATTGTATTTGAGTTTTTCTACGACTACTATATTAATTACCATGCATGTTCTATATCTAGATTCCTATTAGCTAACTAATGATAAACTATACAAGAGAACAGAATTACAAGTAAACCCAAATTAGAAATTAGAAATTAGAAATAATAATAATAATAATAATAACCTAATTTGGGATACTTGCATATATATTTTTTACTTACAAAAGCTTACAATTTCCCACATACTCGTCTATCTTAGATAAACCAAGTCACAGGGTGGAAGTGATAAAAGGAAACATTGAGTAAACTAAAATTATAATAACGGAAAAACCGTTATTAATAGGGAATGAATCCTCGCAATTATTAAAAAAAAATTAAAAGTTTAAAACTGTGATTTTTAATTTTTTATTATTTTTGCCTCACTTATAAAATAAAACGTAAGAAATCTCTCAGTCATTAAAAAAAATTGAGAGAATCCATTTCATATTAATATAGCTATTTACAGCGACAGACCAATTATTATAGAAACCTTTGCCCATCGTACTAAAGGAAATCTTATAGATTCAACAGATTATTCTCGACTTACGGTGAAGAATCTCGTAAAATTCTCACTTCAATTGCTTTAGTGCTTCAACAAGCTCATGTAACTCCTTGGAGGAGCTTCCACCGTCATCGACAGCCTTAATAGCTTCCTCTCTCAATGCTTTTGACCTTTCCTTTTGGATGCTATCCGCACCCATGGACTGATGTATGACCCGACCCAGATCATCCGGGTCTAACAGAGAATCTGCCCCATCAGATACCATCGCAGCAACTCCCATAACCTCCACCAACCACCATGCATTAACAAATTGGTCAGCCTCCATTGGCCATCCCAATAAAGCAACCCCAGCTGCTACCGCCTCCAACACTGAATTCCACCCACAATGGCTCAGGAACCCACCCACAGCTCGATGACCCAAAATGCTCACTTGTGGAGCCCATCCCCTCACAAGTAGGCCCCGACCCAAAACCCGATCCTCAAACCCATCCGGCACTGACCCGTACCCTTTCTCCATGTGCTCTGCTGTGGTTGCCTCCTTCACCACCCAAACGAATCGGGTCCCTGACCTTTCCAACCCGGCCGCCAAGGCCTCCATGAGCTCCTTCCTCAACAGCTTTTGACTCCCAAAGCACACATACAAAACCGATCCATCTTCCTCACACCCATCAAGCCACTCCAAAACATTACCGGATCCGGCATTCGGGCTCCGATCGACACGATTAAACCCGCCACCAACTCCAATCAAACACAAGGGGCCCACCCCAAAAACCCGCGAATGTCCCATTATTTTGCTCACGTGCTCCAAATATGGACCCTCCAGCGCACGTGACGTGTTGAATACGTAACCCCAACTTTTGGTCGTGTTAGCGACAATGCTCTCCCTCACGAACTCCGATTCCGACTCCGATTCTTTATAGAGTCGTAGAAGCGACGGAAGGTGCTCGTTCCTAAACGACGGGGCTCCGAGCAGGTCAGGGAACTCCACCACCGGACGGGATCTGAGTGCCGGCGCCTCCGGCCAGGTGCTGTGGAAGATGATGGCCAAGAGAGCGGAGCAGGACTGAAAGGCGATTCTCTTGATACCGAGTTGGTCAGCGAGTTGGTGAGTCCAGCCAAGGAAGAAATCGGAGATAAGAGCCACAGGGGGGTTAGTGTGGGTCCTACACCACTCAATGATTGGAGTTTGGAGTTTAGAGAGGGCGTTGATGAAGGGGTAGTTTCCAGTGTTACCAACATCGCGGACGTGTTCTACACGCGCCGGAAGGGTAGGGTGAGAAGGGAAAGGGAGTGTGAGTGTACGGATAGTTGTTGGGTGGGTTGTTAAGAGGGGTTTGAGAATTGGGAGGTTGTTTGGTGTGATTATTATGGTTATGGTTAGACCTCTTAGAGCTAAATTGTGGGTGAGGTCTAGGAGTGCTAGGATGTGGCCTTGAGCTGGGTATGGGAACACCAGGATGTGAGTGTTGTTACTGTTGACGGAAGAACAAGACATGTCTTCTTTTTTTCCTTTTTTTTTTTATTGCTTTGTGGTGTGTAAAGAATTGAATTAAGGTTTGTTCTAAAGATGAGATGAGGAATGAAGTTTATTATAATAATAACTAATAAGCAGTGATTGGGCTGTATAGGATTGGAAGCTTATTACCTGTTCCATCGTACGATTCTGGAACTTTTTTATTCTTAATCATTCAGATTTAGTATAAAAAATGTTAACGGTTAAGATTGAGGTAGAAAATATACTGTAGATATGCAAGTTGGATGGTTTATAGATGATCTTCAACTGGTATTTCTCTTGTCTAATTTATCTTTAGTGAAATTAACACTTAATCATGAATATAATAAATTGGAACGTAGAGCTATGGGTGGTAAAGGTTTCTCCAGATTGGTGAAGGATATGTGCAATAGATTTCATTCTAATTTTCTTTGTTTACTTGAAACACATATCTTCGGGGCTAAAGCGGAGAAGGTGGCTCAAAAATTTAGTTTCCTGAACTGGCATCTAGTGGAAGGACTTGGCTTCTCAGGCGGGATCTGGCTTCTGTAGAATGGCAGGCTCTAGGATGTTAATGTTATTGAGTCCCATAGGCAATTTATTTATCTTAGAGTTTTTTTTTGTAATGAACAATACTGGTATCTGACGGTAGTCTATGGTTCACTTCATATTGGACCAAGATTCGAATTGTGGGAAAATCTGCAAAGATTAGGGAATCTGGTGCATGGTGATTGGTGTGTGGGGGGTAACTTCAATTGTGTTCTCTCAATGGCTGATACAGGGGTACCTCAAATCTCTCTAGGGATCATGCTCGCTTCTCAAATTGTCTCTTTGAATGTGGTCTCCAAGACATTGGCTTCCAAGGACAACCGTTTACTTGGCAGAGAGGTAGTATTCGAAGGAGATTAGACAGGTACGTTGCGACCCCTTCTTGGGTTCAAAGATTCAATCATGCGGTAGTAAAGCATCTTCCGAAACTGAAATCTGATCATGCGACGTTATTACTTGATTTGAGATATGCAAATAAGCCTGGCTCCTCTACTCGTCCATTTCGGTTTATTGTGGCATGGATGACTCACAACGATTTTAGTAACTTGCTAAGGAGTAGTTGGGATGTTGATCACCGCTGGAGGTAAATATCTCTACTTTCATGGAGGCTGCTAAAACTTGGAATCGAGAAATGTTTGGTGATCTAGTTAAAAGGAAAAATTGGCTACTGGCGAGATTAAATGGTATATCTGCTCATCTCAGTTTCATGCCGAATCCTTTTCTTGATAATCTTCAAACACAATTGTGGAAGGAATTGGAAACTTTGCTTATTCAGAAAGAAGTCTACTGGAAGCAATGTTCTAGGTGCAAGTGGATCAATTATGGTGATAAGAATACTGCTTACTTCCATAGCACAGCATCTGCCAAGAGGAGAAGAAACAGAGTATCTATGATTAAAAATGCAGAAGGACAATGGATCGATGATGTGCAACAAATTCAAAATATTGGAGCACAACACTTTCTATCTTTGTATTCTGATGATGGGAATTGTGAGAAACTAAATGCTCCAGGCCTTTTTCCGACTTTATCATATGAGGAGCAAAACCAGTTAGGAAGAATGGTGACTGTTGAAGAAATCCAATCTTCTATGTTCTCTATGGGAGCCTGGAAGGCGCCGGGGCCTGACAGCCTGCCTCCGATGTTTCATCAGAGCAACTGGAAATCTGTAAAAAATTCAGTGGTAAATTGGGTTTTCCGGGTTTTCAATAATCATGAAGAAATTAAAGTGGCGAATAGCACTTATATCTCGCTTATCCCAAAGATTGACGCTCCAGAAATTTTTAGCCACTTTTGGCCTATTGGGCTTTGTAATGTTTCGTATAAGCTCATTACAAAGATTATCTCTCATCGGTTGAAAGAGATCATGCCCAAATTAATTGGCCCCTCCCAGTCAAGTTTTGTTCCTGACAGGCAGAGTGCAGACAATATTATTATAGCCCAAGAGGCCATCCATTCCATGAGGATCAAGAAAGGTGCTTGCGGTTATATTGCTATTAAGATAGATTTGGAAAAAGCTTATGATCTTTTGAACTGAAAATTTATCAGGGATACTTTAGTAGAAGCTAGACTGCCAGAGAATTTAGTTAACCTGATCTCTCATTGCTATTCATCTGTGGAGATGAAAGTCCTGTGGAATGGTATCTCATCTAATTCTTTCACTCCTTCTAGAGGTATTCGACAGGGTGATCCTATGTTTCCGTATCTCTTTGTTTTATGTATAGAAAGACTGTCTCAGATT
Source organism: Arachis ipaensis (assembly GCF_000816755.2). Classification (NCBI taxonomy): domain Eukaryota; kingdom Viridiplantae; phylum Streptophyta; class Magnoliopsida; order Fabales; family Fabaceae; genus Arachis; species Arachis ipaensis. The sequence goes on along the minus strand of NC_029787.2, from coordinate 5,718,660 downwards.
ATCTCCTTTGCTGTTAATCAGAATTTTTGGGAGCCGATGGTATTAAATAGAGGTGGGCCGAAACTCTCCCATATATGTTTTGCTGACGATATTGTTCTATTCTGGAAAGCTTCCATGGAGCAGGTTGAGGTTGTACGGGACATTCTGGATTTGTTTTGTAAATGTTCTGGTCAAAAGGTAAATTATGCTAAATACTGTGTTTACTTCTCTGAGAATATGTGCTTCGCTAGGAAAAAAGAACTGAGTAATGCTTTGGGAATGAGGCTAACAAACAATATGGGTAAGTACCTTGGAGTCCCTCTCCTTCATGGTCGTTCCAAGAAGGAGGACTTTCAGTTCATATTAGATAGAATGGCTAATAGACTTAGTTCGTGGAAGGCTAAAAATCTTTCTCTTGCGGGTAGAGTTACTCTCACCCAATCAGCACTGGCGTCTATTCCTTCCTATGTCATGCAGACCATGAAACTTCCTCTAAGTATTTGTGATAGCATTGATAAAATTTGCAGGAATTTTTTATGGGAAAATGTTAGCTTGGGGAGGAAACCTCACCTCATGAGTTGGGAGAAAATTTGCCTTCCCAAAAGCCAAGGCAGTTTGGGCCTCAGACTGACTAGAGTGTTGAATAATGCGAATCTTATGAAGTTGGCCTGGAAGCTAATCCATAATAAGGATGCGCTATGGGTAAAGATAGTCCGCAGCAAGTATGGATGTGGAGATGACTCCCTGCCACTTGTCACAAAACATCTATCTTCATCTAATGCTTGGAAAGGTATCTTTCATGTTTGGAAGAAGTTTGCCGATAATCTTGTTTGGAGTCTTGGGTCCGGTGAAAATGTTAACTTCTGGACTGATCATTGGATGCCAGGGGTACACCACCTGATTGATTTTGCTCAGCCCGAGGTGTTTTCTGATATGTTGGAGGAATGGGTGTGTGACTATGTATCAAACTAGAGGTGGGATCTCAATCAAATTGCAGTAGTCCTAGGCGACGATTGAATTCCCGTTTTTAGGTCGACGAAAACACCTGAACCAGAGATGGGAGAAGATATTCTAGCCTGGCTGTTGACATCAGACGGTGCGTTTTCTATCAAGTCAGCTTACTCTCTCTACCTAAGCCCCTCAGATAACTCTAAAGCTAAGCTGTTTTCGAAAATCTGGAAGCTTGAAGCTCCCCAAAGGCTGCGTATTTTTTGCTGGCTTGTTGCTAATGAGGTGCTATTAACAAATGAGATTATAGTCAAAAGAAATATGGCGCAGGATGGATCTTGTGTTATTTGTGGTGAGGCTACCGAATCGATACTCCATGTAATCCGAGACTGCAGAGTTGCGAGACAAACATGGATGAGCATTGATGCCAAATTGAGATTTGGTAATTTTTTCAACACCCCCTCCTCCCTTGGTTGTTGGAGAATTTATCATCCCAATCCCTCTTCAAAGGGGTTCACTGACCCCTCCTTTTTGTGTGCACAATAAATGCACTCTGGCTTCGTCGAAATAAGGTGATCTTTGATAGCGATGAGGCCGTAGCAGAGAATAGCATTCAGTTTTTGGCCTTCCACTTAGCGAAGGACTACTCTTTGGCACAGCTCGAGCTTGTTCAGAGCAGGAAGAAGGTTTGCAATTTCATTGAAAGACAGATCAAATGAAAGCCACCAGATCACCCGTTTATTAAGCTCAACTCGGATGGCTCTGTGTTAGATGGAGGAAGAGCAGCTTGTGGTGGGATCCTAAGGGACTCTGATGGAAGATTTATAGCTTGCTTTAGTGCTAATTTGGACGGCGGAACAGTGACGAGAGCGGAGCTTTGCGGAATTTTGCTAGGCTTGGATCTAACCTTGAATATTGGTTGCTCTCATCTGATTATTGAAGCGGATTCTGTTGTTGCAGTGAAGCTTTGCCTCCAAGAGGGAATTGACTTACATGCTACTAGATCTTTAGTTTTGGCTATCAAAAACAGATGCAGCAGGCTTACTAACTAGAATATTCATCACCAATTTTCAGGAAGCAAATACTTGTACCGATAGGTTAGCTCACTTTGGTCATAGTCTTTCATCTGACTGTCATATTTTTTTCAATTTGCCTTTCTGTATTTCCTTAGCTTTTCATGCTAATTCTATAGGTATTACTCTCCCTAGAATAGTCTCTGTTTAGTTTTCTTGCTTTCTTTGGGCGTTTCTGCCCCGATGGTTATAAAAAAATATATATATCGTGTGATCTAAGAATAAGCGTGTAAACGATATTTATATATTCATCGTTTAGTTATTGTTACAAATAGGCACTAATCCTATTCAATGTGTTAATCAAGCACTTTTCGCGGAGACATAACAGAATCAATATAAGCAATTTGTTGCTGTGAGAGAATATATATTTGAAGTCCTGTTTCTATGTACAAGAAATGTTGCACACTTCATAGTAAACTGACTCCAATCACTGGTCATCAATCAAAAAAGGAACACAATTACACAATTCCATAGGAAAATATCTGTCGATACCATACACATCAGAATCTTCAAAGAGCAATATATATTGATTGCACAACGTGATCATGTTTATTATAACGGCAATAGTAATACACAGTTCCACATTTATAAACACCTCCGCTGTAGGGTAAGAAGGAAGATGCAGTTTCAGAGACTTCAAAGTTGTTGGCCTGCACCTGGCTGCTGCTGATATGTCCGACGCCTAAGCTGAGAATCAGTACCAGGTTGTTGTAGAAATATTTTTGTTGGATCATTAGGATCAACGTATCTGCAAAAATCTCAAAACGTGGATGACATAATAAGTAGTATACTATAATCTTAAAAAGCAATTTATTCTGTGTTTTATAATTAAGATTTGTTAGGATAATCAATCATCTTCCTATTGAAGAAACATAGCAACAAACAAGAATTATTCCCCCTTTTCTTTCACCAGGTAGGGTCAGCTACATTGATCAAACAATACCATAGTGCTCTTTTATAGATTATTATTTATATCTCTTAAACAATCTTTCTAAAGTTTTCTTAGGTCTCCGTCTAACTAAAGATACATGATTATCCTTCATTTGATCCACCAGAACCTCTACAAGCCTTTTCCAAGAAGGTTCGTACTATCTTTCCTATTATCTACTCAGACCCTCTCCCTAACTCTAATGTCTTCATTTCTAACATAAATTTAAAGCAAAAAGTTTCACTTACGCATGTCTCATCATCTCATCAACAGGAGTCTGAGCTGCCTGCAACGGATCCACCCAAGTTTGTGTTGGCTGCACAAATGGCTGTCGATTATACTGTCTGACTGCACTAATCAAGTTGAAGAAGAGAGGAACAAAGGTTCCACAGCCACCCTCTTTGAACAAGATCTTGAATGTGTATGTGGAGTAGAGAGCTCTGTTTTGCTCATCTGGAACTACCTGTTGCAAATTTCATAAGTTCAAGGATTAGGACCAAATAATCATGGTACCTCAGAGAAAAAGTGGCTAGCTAGAAAATAGAAAATATATACTTACTGGTTCAACTTGTCCAGAAATATTATTGCAGTGAAACACTGGCTGGTTAAATTTTTCATGATGAACATAAAGCTGCATGATGAAGAAAAATAAGGATCAGCAAGATAAAAATAATGAGACAATAATAGTATAGCACATATATATATTGTGCTACTTATGATTACCAATATAGAACCAAAGATGCAGACAAAAAGTACGTTGTATTACCATATAAGGTTGAGTTTTAAGTGGGACAATAGTTTTCCAACTAAGTCAAATCAAGGTTAACCTCCAGTCACTTCATATCAAATAGTAACCAAGTCATTTAGTAATCAAACCTCAAAGAATTACATTTTTTTTTTAAATGCCTGATGTGTTGATAATGTCAATTCATATATATCATGTTACTGTTAAAGAGACAGTTTCACTTAAAAGGTAAATCTTCATCCTTCAAAAGAGTTAAGATGTAAGGGAAGATAATCTACAAGTAATACGACAAAAAACAGGGCTACATGCTACACTTGAAAGGTAAAATGTATTTTACTCATAATGCCACGGCATGAAACACTTTCATCATCAAAGATGCTTAAAGAAATATGTTGACCAAATAAACAATGGAACAGACACTAGACAACAACATACTCGTGTTCTCATTATAAACCATTGATATGTATATTTACCAATATTCCCAGCTTTCCAACTGAATATTCCACCACCTTCCTCTCATTGCCAAATCAAGACTCTCATTCTCAAATCTTAATATGATTAGTTGGTCTAACAATATTTGTCTCCTAAAAGAATGACCTGGCCCTCAATGTTTTATCTCCAAGATAGTGTTGGACAGTATCAAAAAGAGAGGCGGTGGATTGTGGTCATTCATTTTGATGCATAACTCATAAAGCCTTCAGCTGTTTAAGGCTGCTCCTGGAACCACCTAGAATTCTAAGTTGTTTGTGGCTGTGGCAAGGTAAAGATCCCTAAATTCGGGTCAACTTCGTTCTAACTTCTATGTATGTCAAGGTCTTCTTTAACGTGAAAACCACAAGTTCATCGCAAGACAAATAGCCTCAGACACATTAATACTTGAGAAATATAGACAACATAACATGGCTCCTACAGACTCACAGACATCAGCTATTAGTCACTTTTAGGGACTCTGTCTAATTAATGACGTCCAGTGCGATCGATATCTTTTACTCCCTAAGGATCGTGCAGGGGTTTTCATCTCAATGAGTCACGGATCAGGGTATCAATCAGTAAATTTTACAAAGACAGTTCAGGATTTATACATTTCTAATTCCTAAAGTTGGCTGCCCTAAACCCCCCAATGTCATCCCTAACCATTCCCTTATTGATTCTCTTATCAAATAAATCCGTCCCTTGCCATTGGACAAAGATGGACATATTAATCCTTTGTGTGGAAAAACTAATCCTCACCATTTTTCCTTCCCCCAAATTTTGAAGGATAAATTTGCCATTTCAAATTTTGAAGGGACGGGATAGGAGTTCACTCTAAATTATTAATTAAGCGCATAACCTGAAATAACAAACGTGTAAGAAGTAGAGAAGCAGAAACAACATACCAGAGGCATATCAAAAGCATAGAAGTGACCAATTTGAGATTTTGCAACGAAGACCATCCTTATATTCGACAAATAGATTGTTCCCTTTGTTTTGAGTTTACCCCCAGCATTTCTGAACCATGCACACATGAACCAAAAACAAATTAAAAACAATAATAATGATCATTATAGCAAACACCTTGTACACAAATTTGAAATAACTAACATTGGCAACATTTAGCTACAAGTCCCTGAGAACTACGAATAATGTTACTAATATCGATCACATTAGTGCTTAACCACCAGAAAATTGCAACAATCAATAACTCTGTACCGAAATTTCCTATTATATCAGATCAATAGAGCCAAAATAGATTTTATGTTTTTTAATGTATCAATTAGGTCTTCACTCTCCATAGAACCAATAATTAACCCAAAATTGAAGAAAGTAATTAACAAAAAAATTGATTATTGAAGATAAAATAAGAAAAATTGAAAGGAAAGAGAAGGAAAACTAACGGAGAATCGGGAATCTTATCGACTTCGAATTCGACGCCATCTCTGGACAAGACGAACATCTCGTTGACGAAAGGGACGGGCATCCAATTTGGTAAGAGTTGAGGATTCAAAGCCATAATCGCACCAATTCAATTCAATTAGAAGAACTAAAATTCACAATCACAGTGATGCGAATAATGTTTATCTTGAAGAAGAAGCAGAAGAAGAAGAAGAAGAAGGGTTTTGTTTTGTGATTTTGGTTGGTTTTGGAGGGTTTTTGAAGGAATGAAATGATGGCAAGTTGGCAACGTTTTATTTTGCACCGAACTCGCGCGTTTATAGAATTTCTAGAACAAATTCCCCGTTTAAGCTTCCACAGCTTTCCAAACTGGATTCTTCCAATAACAAATAATTTATTATTATTAGTTTTAATTATCAATCTAATTTTTTTTGTTTAATAATTTACTAATATATATAAATATAAAATAAATATATTAAAAAGTTAAGACGTATATAGTTTCTATAAAAAAATTCTATTCATAATTTTAATATGCGTAATAAGAATAGATATTACTAAACCCATAATTACAATCTACTCCAGTACTCCTAATTAATGTTTTTTAAATGAAATTTGTTTTATCCAAATGAGTTGTATCATTTTGGCTACCAAGTAGATTTTACATGGTTTGTTAAAGTTAATTGTGTTACCAAAGTTGTAGAATACAACCTTTCCATCAAGTCTTCATTAGTAACTTTCTCACTCAATTTTAATTTAGAACTTTATTTTAAAGAGTAGAGTTGTATTCACATGCTATTTTAAAATCTTACAGCCTTTAATACATCAATCCACAATGAGTTTTAGACAAGAATACAATCTTTCATATCTTGTTTTTCTGTTATATTATATTGTAATTGTGGTACGTTTTCTTTTGCTTTGTTCTTTTGTTCCCAATGCAAAAAAGAAAACAAAAATTAAGAATATACATACATCACTAAATATGAAAAAAAAAATTGTAATACAACAAATGATAATAAAAAACAATTTTAATAATAATTAAATAACAGTATTTCTAAATTTAACGTAGATTAAAAAAATTTAGATTTTGGACTATGGCTGGAGATTGCACCGTTCCAAAAAAGGTTGGTCAAATTTCAAGAATTTGGTCCAATAATTTTTATATCTGCCCATTGCAATATCTAACCATGGCTTCCTGATTCCATCATAGTGTATAACAGCAGCATGCTCAATCTCATTTCTATCAACACCAGAGTTATGACCAAGTCCTTGAACATGCCATCTTCTGTCCAACAATGTTGTCTTGTTATAGAAGGTGAGCCACCCTAGAGGTTGAATTCCAATGTTCTGAAAAATTCACCAGCCAAAATGTGTCATTATTTCTTTCAGTGCATCAGAGTTTAGAATAATAAAAGAGAGTAACAAAAAATAAAATAAAAATACAAGCTGCTGAAATACAAATGCTAATAATGCAAAAGAAAATTGTATACTTAGATTGAGAGAATCAACTTTCAAAAGTTTGGATGCCTACTAGTCATTCTTAAATATGTTTTTGCTCTCTAGACTCTATAAATACAGGTCATTTTTGTATTTGGTATTAGACTATTAGTCTTTGACTAATTTCTCTTTTGGTCCTGCTATCAAGTTGGACTGTTAAATGATGATGACATGCAAATAGAAATTCAAGTCGTTATTGACACATGTCATTATTAATGAGGGGCATATCATCAGTTAACATAAACCACATAACGATAGGGACCAAAATGGTCTAAGGGGCCAAAATCAAAGTAAAATTAATGAGGAATCAAAATCAAAATGACTTGTATATTTATAAAAACCAAAAACATATTTAAACAATTAAACCATTAATCTTTTGACAAGTAGGGATTGTTTTCTAGTCATACCATTTGCAAATATTTGTGATAGAGAGAAGTTAAATTATGCATCCTCCACTGCTGCAAATCAAACAAGTTCATCCCAAATGCCCAAGTGCATGCATTGACATCAAACCTTTCTCCAAGTAATGGATCTGAAATGTTTATGAACATATCCATCCTGTGAAATGGAGCTTCTCCTTCCTTGCAAGTTCCAACAGCTCCAATGACATTTCCATTCATATCTGCGGTCCATAGTTCACTGAGATCTTGTTGCACCACCACATCATGATCAAATAGCATAATCTTGTTTAGAGTGGGGAAAATATCCGGCAGGTAGAAACGAAGGTGGTTCAACTCAGAAGTATATATTGGATCACTAGAATTAGGTTTCTCTAAGGTATTGTACTTGGAAAACCATCTATAGTTGTCTATGCTCTGAATGTGAACTGTTGCTTTGTCAAGAGGGTTTAATAAGAACCACATTGAGATTCCTGGTAAGTTGTGTGAATTAGTCACTACATGGAAAACAAGCTTCTCTGGTTCCTGCCATGTAAAAGTTCTTGCAAGTGTTATTGAAACTATTAATCTATAAATAATCATTCACATTGGAGTCAATATCAATAAGTTTCTCATCTATTAGTTAAATTGTCACGATGCTGTACATAATGAAAATGAATCCCTAGTTTGTCGAGTCAAGACAAGCGAAAGGATTTGGTGCAGGTACTGGAGACAAATTAAATGACTTGTTAGGGGAGCTCATACACAGATATATCATCTTTGTCTCTCTATCTAATCTAATATTTGCTACAACTTAGACACTTCTTTAAACCAAGAAAGCTTAGAAGTTAAAAAGAGCTCCACCAAACTGGAAAAGAACTGGTTATTCATTAGTTAATGTTATATGTGATGTAATTAAATTAAAATAATATGCAAGCTTAGTTTTACAAGCAGCACTGCAACAGAGGGGCATTGAATGTGGAAATGGAGGTATAATAAAAGGAATGTTCATTTTTTAATTAACATTTGACACTCTGAAATATCATATTTCCTCACTAAAGCTTTTACTGGTCTCGAATGGACTAACATTGATTCTGCATCAAGATTGGCAGTAACCAAAGCTGAACCAAGAATAACTACTTTTAAGGTACCTGGGATCAACTTCAAATTTCACTAAAAAAGGCAGAAAGTCAACTTGCCTCAATGTTGAAGGAAGGTTGACAATGATTAGATCAATAATATAGTGAACAGGGTAGGCAAGCACTTTTGGGTTTTGGCAGTACTAAGACTCGGGTGGCTTCAGCATTCGTAAATCCAAAATGACCACTAAAGGACTAAGTATAAGTTTCCATATATTGAAATAACTTCAGAGGAAAGCCTACCGCTATTTTACTAGTACCCTTTCCTATTTTTCAAGAGTTACATCAAGAGTCACAACATCAACATTGGCTTGAAAGTAGAAGTTTCGCAAGGCAAACAAAATAAAAGGGACCCAATCCATATGCCAGAAAACTTAGGTATGTTACCTTGGCAGTAGAGACAGTAGAGTTGACAACCACTGCACAGGCTAGAACATTGTCAGTGAAAACAGCATAATGATAAAGTTCTGGATTATAAATCTTATTTTCATTTGGAAGCTTCCTCTCCTCTGGCCTCATGGCAAAGTATTCCGCAGTCAGCCGCATAGAAAGACAGTGCAGGCCTTTCGGGGTGGTCCTTCCAGCAAGTTGAGCAAGAAATGTTGCTTGAATTCGCTGAGAACGAACTTGCTGTTCAGTGGTATGCTTCATTGCTTGGAGCTTATCAGCCATAGCACAACAATTTGGGAATATGCGGTAAGCTTTAGACAACGAAGCCTCCATGTGTCTCATACTCTGCAAAACACTGCAAACTTTTCTCGTTTACAGATTGTAAAGTTGCCAGTTTTCGTTAACAGTTCATATCACTTCAAATGTCTCATTGATTATTATTTATATATCTGAGAAAAGAAGTATGCTTTGGTCCCTGAAAATGCAAGAAGTCTTAATGAGATCACTAAAATTCTAATTAATGAGTTGAATCCTCCTTACATTTTTTATTTTTTTGTTTTAAGTACAAACTAAGTTCTTTTCAAACAGTGCTGCTGATAGAGGGTCCAAATTGAAGCTATTAAATTTAGAACATACAAGAATTCAACTGATAAAACTAGTGTCACAGGACAAAAATGAAAAATCAGGTTATATAGTTCTTTAAATCTTTCAAGGACCAAAAACATTAGTTTTCTCCTGAAATTTCCAGATTGTATTTGCATGAATGTAAAATACATAGGAAACTTAACTTTTATTTACCTCGCTGACAGATCTGAATCCTGGGTGGCTTCGCCAACTGCCTGTTCAAGCTCTCTCATTAGCAGCTCCAACTCCTTCAAACGCAAGTTGCCACTTGGTGGTGCGAGATTCAAGTATGTTTTGGCTCTAAGAATTTGATCCTTAATCTCTTCAATCTTCGGATTCCTTACTTCATGAGACTCAGAATTTACAATCTGATTATGTTTGCCTTCTTTTCTACCAGAGTCCTTGTTTGTCACTTGGATGTTATCATCGGGCATTCGAAGTGAATGAACATGTATATCCTTATCTCCAGCCATAGAAGATGATTCTTTCTGCTTAGTTCCCTGTTTTCGTATTTCATCATGGTCGAATCCTGTAACTTGATGATAATGGTGAAAGTTTCAGAAAGTACCAAATTGTTTAGTTCTAGACTTCTAGTATCATAGGCACAGACCGAAATGTAAGCACTATATCTATAAATGAACCAACAATTACCAACCATTTCTTTCCAAAAGTTCATATCTGTGCCCTGCAATTCTAGACTCCTCAGAATCATTATTCTGGTTGGAATTGTAATTAATTGTTGAAACTGAATCTTTTACTTTATAAACAACATGATTTGGCTCTTCTAATTCTTCAGCACCCTCCTGAATAACAATATTAGGCACTATATCACAACGGCAAAATTACGAAATAACAATAATGATAATAGATTCTTATCTTTCAATTACTGGAAAAGAATTTTCTTATTCACAAGTCACAACATATGATGTAGAATTTTCTTTTCTTTTCTTTTTTTTTTTTTTAAAATTAACAAACAAATCTTCCACCGCGCACTACCTGTTCTACAGCATTCAACTTCAAGCTATCTGTCTTGTATGCCTGAAACAATAAGAATAATAATCAGAGATTAACGCTAAGAGTATATAATTAATTAATTATTATTATTTGCATTATCAATGCATCGAATAGGTATTGCCACCTGGACAAAATAGTCAATTTCCACACCCACTATCTCCAAAAGAAAAAAAAAAGTGTTAAATTAAAAGAGTAGTCAATTAGAAATTAAAAAATTTTGTATTGTCATTGCATAGAAATTAAAATTCTAAGTTTAATACAATGATAAGCAAAAGAGTTTTACACAATTAATTGTTGTTGTTGTTGTTGTTGTTATTATTATTATTATTAATAGCAGTACCAATCCAATTTTCACGCTGATAAAGCAGAATAAAGTTTCTTCCAGCTTAAACGGGAACCAAAATCCAAAATCAGAGAAAAGCGCAAGAAAATCCAATTGCCCTGTGCAGTGTGCACCACCGACACTAGAACAGTAATAGAAATCAAACTACGAATAAATAAATAAATAAATAAAAATGCCTAATTACACAATTCCTTCACAAACAATGCCACATAGCTAATCATTACCAAAAATCTATCCAAAAATTCAGCTAAATCAGTCAAATTAGAATCAAAATTACTGATTTATCCAATTTAAAAAACAGCATTAAATCGAAAAAGAAAACAAAATTACTTACAACGCGATATAAGTCTTCGAGAAAATCTTTCCCTGAAACGACATTGAAATTGCACCAAATCAGTTCACAAATAAATAAATAAAAATAAAACGACATTGTAAAGTAGCAAAACGCAGTTACCGAGTGGAGCGAGGAGGTTGAGCCTGTGAGAGAAGAAGAGAAGAGGGGAAAGGACAGAGAGGTAGAGAAGAGAGAGAAAGAGAACCCTATTTTTGCGGCGATGACGAAGTAGAAGTAGAAGCTTCTGCTTCATCATCATCATTTCATATCTATGAAGAGTGAAAGTTTTGTTGCTTGAAGCACATTACTTTACAGAGTAGATTTAGATCAGAATCCAAAGAACAGAGAGAGAGTTTGATTCGGTGCTTCGAGGTGAAGGGAAGAACAGGGTGGTGTCGAGATGAGAAAGAGGTTACTAGAGTTTCCAGCTACTCTCTCCGTTGTGCACCTTACTGAGCAAGAATGACTGAATAAGTGAAGGAGGAGCAGTGAAGAACCAAGTTTTCCAATTTTTTTTTTCCTTTTTAATTTTTAAGTTTTGATATAGCCATCTTTTGTGGCTAATTTTTTTGGTTAATTATTATGTTCGTCTTTATCAGTTAATTTAATGATTGTTCTTACTCCAATTTATTCTTTTTGTCTAATGTTTCAATGCGATTGTCTTTTGGTGCAATCGTTTACAATGCACCATATCCATCAAATACCATCGCAAGTTGTATTCACTTACATATTTTACTGAAGGGGCAGTAAACTCTATTTTACCGAAAGATGATTTGATCTACTCACATGTTCTGACCAACCTAATAGAATGTGGATAAAGTTAGTTTTCTTAGGAGGAGTTCGATTTTTTATTGAGGAATTGTTTTCATAGAGTTTTGTAGGTCAAGTTCAAGTTCCATTCCCTCAATGCTTATTACGCCTGTCCGAAAATTTTTGAAGTGGAGCACATAATGAGATTGAATTTTCTCAATTTAAGTTCAGCTTTGGTAAATTCGTGTCAAGCTCAAAGATGCAATTTCAACAATTTGTAATATATTCAAATTTTCTTATTTTAAACTTTCCGTAATTAAAATAATTTTATAATATATTGTGATTTTTTTCACAAATTACCTGTTTTCTTTTACATCAATATAATGCCATTGGGGGGAATAAAGGTCGGTTTAGTTTCTGGGTGTGGCAATTCTATATCTTGCCACATTACATGAATAGCACATGATTAAACTTATTTAACAAAGGGATGGTCTGAATTTGCACGAATTCTAAATGTTCGAACTTATAATGTTTCATATGGTTATCGTTACGAGAATGACTCTAATCTATACGTGTCTAAGGACTATAATAAATTAAATATTATTTAAGTAATTTATTTTTAATATTGCTAACGTCGCCAGCGCCACCACCAGGCCAACTGAGTTGCTCCGCCCGTTCCTCACCACCACGTTTCCTTCTCCTTCCCTGCTCCAATTTTCTGCTTCCCAGGTCTCAATTTTTTTCTTCTGTTTATTTTGTTGGTGTTGGTGCTGGTGGTGGTGCTGGTGCTGGTGCTGGTGGTGGTGTTGGTGCTGGTTGTGGTGGTGGTGTTGGTGTTGGTGGTGGTGGTGGTGGAGGAGGTAATTGTGTTGGTAGTGGTGAGGGTATTTTTGTCCAAAAAATTAAAAGGACGATTTTAATACGAAAAAAAACGTTAAGGATGATTTTAAATCCAAAATTACAATGGGGACGGTTTCGATTCGTACCCTCAACGTCAGGGACCAAAACAATACTTATCCCTTTTACAATTATTTATCATTTAGATGATTCATAATTCAGACATAGTTTCTCTTCTATTTTTTATTTTTCATATCTAATGGCTTCTAACTACAATTCTATCAATAGTATTACCTATGTTAGATTATGTGATGAAAAAATTTAGAAAATAAAGGCAAGAATTATAAGGTTATGGAAAGTCCCATCCAAATTTGACAATAGCAAGACGACTTACATAGAAATGGTTCTAATGGATGATAAGATTAGTTGATTATTTTTCATGATTCTTTCAAGTGATACTAGGTCCAATTTATAAATATTTTTAGTAGCTTTATAAGTGCTAATAGCTTTCATATTTAATTTGTTTTACAGTGTGATAAAATTCATTGTTCAATCAAGAATTATTTGACAAAGATGTTTGAGAATGAACTGATCGAGTGGAGGGTCTATGTCTTCTCAAATTTTGTGATTGAGGAATCAAGCAGAATTTATCTTCCAACTACACACGTGTGTAGAATAACTTTAAGAAGGAGTCACGTATAGTAAATACGGTCGATGATCGTAAAATTTCTGACAATCATTTCAATTTTCTTGCTCGTGCTGATATATTGAAGCAAACAAATGAACAATCTAACTTATTTGGTACATAGTTAATTTGTATTAACCTACATAAAATTATTTTTAAATTTTAGAATTTGGATCCTCTAAATTTTAGATTTTTACTTTAGAGGATAAAGTGAGATTTCTCACTATTGAATATTTTCTCTCTCATGTTTTTTTCTTGGTCCCACCCATGAAATAAGTGGTGATAGATCATACTTTATCCTCTAAAGTGAAATTCAAAATGTAAAGAATCCAAATCCTAAATTTTAACATTTAATTTATGCAAATGTTTGAAATTATATTGTGACTTTTTTAAAGGTATATA
>NC_029787.2:5702809-5704486 GCF_000816755.2 Arachis ipaensis | reverse complement strand
TTTAATCTATAAAAAATTTATTATATTATTCATTTATTTGTCTTTAATTTGATACTTTTAATTCAATTTTTTTTCAATTAGATATTATTGGACTTTTGACCGAAAAAAGAGAACTTATATCATTGTCAAAAACAGGGAGAAGTGGTCATTACATTGTGATTGATCTTCATTATTTGCAGTATGTTAAATTTTAATATTTCACAATGAGATTTTGTTTTGTAATAATTATCTATTCATATGCAAATTTTTTTTATCTTTTTCATGATATATTACTACTTATTTCTTTTAATTCCCGCTTTTATTTAGAAATGAGGAAAAAATAAGATGTACACTGTGAAATCAATTTGTAACTCAAATACTCAATTATCTAGGTGATCACTAATAAGCAACCGAATACATACTTATTCTCTAATTTACAAAACTGAACAAATGCATTAGTAAGTATATTGGTTTAACCTTTTATTTAATATATTTATTTATGTTATATCTGAAATCATATTATATCTATTTTTACGTATATATTTTTTAAAAAATACTCTTAGTATTAGCACATATTGTATTAAATATTTTAAAATTAACTGTAACATATGATAAAATAAAAATTAAACTAAATAGTTAATACAAACACAGGCACAACCCATTTAACCAAGTACACTAAACCTAAATAAGTGAACAAACCTAGCAGCCACCCAACGACATAAAAAACAAATCCGTCGCGCCGATACGCGCTCGCCATCGCTGCCACCCGTCGCGCCGTCACGTGCTCGCCATTAGAGTAGATTAATAAAAATGATTAATAACTATATTAGAGTTGATACACTTAATACCAGATTAAGAAAAAACGAATAACAAATGATATGTTACTTTTTTTTATTAATCAAATGATTATAATTCAAATTAATTTTAATAAAATAACTTAAAATTATAATTTCAGTTTTATCACGTACATAGCACGAATTATTACACTTATATATTACCTAATTATCACCTTTTTACCACAATAAAAACTATTTATCACTCGTAAAAATTAAGTGATATAAACAAATTAAAGCTTACCTTTATATTTAATAAGCATTGTTTTAATGATTACCATATTTATTTAAGGAAAAATGATAAGTATTTTTTAATTATTATACATATTCAATCTGGATATACTTATTTGAAAGAAAAAATATATATTATCTTTTGCCTGTAAAAATAATTTTTTATGGGTACAAATGGTAATTTCTTTTTTCTATGGGTAGATATGTCAGCATTTTCAACTTTCATGGGTACAAATGGTAGTTTACTCTAAAAAAAATTAAAAATATAATCATTCAGATTATCTTCTCCAATTTTTTTTTTTTATCAAAAATAGGAGACTCGAACCCACAACCTCTTAATTGAGTATGGGGAGACTATGCCATTTGAGCTATTATTCATTAGCATATATTATCTACTTTTACTATTATATATATAGGGAGTTACTTGATTCCGTTCTAATCTACTATAACTCACATAAGATTAGTCTCACTCTTATTTACGAATAGTAAAAAATTAAACCCTAACTTGTCTATATGGATATACAGTCCTATACTATTAAAATCCAACAAGTAAACTTAAATTTCAAATTTTATATAACTATCGTCACATACATAACATATATTAAAATAAAAAGTTAAAAATGATACAATATAA
>NC_029787.2:5685349-5702783 GCF_000816755.2 Arachis ipaensis | reverse complement strand
AAATAAATATTTTTTTCATTTATTATACATATTCAATGTGTATGCTTATTTGAAAGAAAAAAGTATATACATCTAATGCTATTTTTTCAGTTATTATACACATTCAACCTGTATACTTATTTGAATATTTCAGTTTAGATATGGATGGTTTAACCTGAGTCTGCAAAATAGAACATAAAAGCATAATAACTATAATATCATTGAGGAAAATACTAGCAAAAAATATATTATGATTATCCTTTTATTTTATCCAGAAATTCATGGCAAGTGTATTATTTGCTTTACTCGAATAATTATAAGTCCAATTGGATAACTGTGGTTAAGATTAAACCAAAAAATCACGTTGAATGTGATAATTTCGAAAAGAAAAAGTATGAGAAGCCAATGAAATATTTATACAATGTGTACAATAAAAATTTAGAGAGTATTAGAGATATAATCATTAGTGTTACCTTTTTTCATCAGTTGAAACTTTTGGGATGAGTGGTATCATGTATGGTATTAGAGCGCTAGATCCGAAAGGTTAAGAGTTCGAGCCTTGGTGAACCCCAAAATCAGTTTAAGTTTTTGGGAAAATGTTTATTATTACTAGTACTCGGATAGTTATTCTAGATAGTATAGAAGATGTTCATTTTGTAACTCAATTGTGTCCATTGTACACATTGTCCCTTTCGAAAATGATGTCATTAATGGAAGAAGGGGTAAAAGACCTAAAAAGAGAGATGATAAAGAAGAAAAATTTGATGATAAGAAAGTCAGCTTCAAAAGTACTAAAGACAATCTCAATCTTTTGAATTAAGATCAACCGAGTTTACATTGTGTTATGTTACATTTTAATTGCTGTGTTTAAAATTTAGTTTACATTATGATATCCTATATTTTAATTACTGTGTTTAAAACTCTCATCACTGAAAATAATATTGCTTATTTGTTTTTCAATCTGGTAAGTATGGCAAGAAAAGGTGATTCATAGAATCGGAATCATGATATAGGAAGGGTGACTACCAAATCCACACCTGATACTCCAAAAGGTGTCTTACCTTCTACCTTAATCATGCCTGGTTCACTGCAGTCATTTCTAATAGTCCTTAATTTACTCTACTGGGTCTAACACTTGAATTTGGATCCTCTAAATTTTAAATTTAGATTTTAGAAGGTAAAGTGTAATTTTTTATCTTTAAATAATTTTTCTCTCATATTTACTCTCTAAAGTGAAATTCAAACTTTAGATAATCAAAATCCCTAACACTCTAACTACCGCCTATACCTCTACCAAAATATAGGATTCGTATATACACGTGATTAAGGCATAATTGTATCTTTCGTGTAAATTTTTATGTATATTTTTGTTCACTCTTCTTTTATTTTTAATATATTTAGTAATATTAAACTTTTTTGTTTTCTATTGTTTTTTTCTTTTTGTTCTGTGTTAGTTTTATTTCAAAACCTACTAAAGTTTAAAAATCTAGCAAAATTTTTCTTGGTATTGAGGCGGGGCTGAAACCTAATTCTAGCAAAATTCATGACTCTAACTTAAAATGAGTTGTGATAACCAAATGCCAAAACACTATTGTATGGCCTATCCCATCTGTATGGGGCCTATAAAAAAACTCAACATACATTTTTTTTTAACGAAGGAGTTTTAAAGTCTGACCTCAAGTCTTGAAATTTTAATTCGTAGTTCTGAAAATAAGACCGAATCGGTCCGATTGGCCAATTATACCAAGAACTAGAAGTTTCTATGGCTCGGTCTAATAAGTAAAACAACTAATTCAAAAACCGTTTAAAAATTGTTGAATCTCCCAATCAGTTAGACCGAACAGGGACCTAGTTGATTTTAAAAAATGGCATCGTTTAGTTTTTTTGTTTATTTTCAACAGAAATAGGGTATTAATATGTTAGTGTTATCTTTTATTACAAATAGAATTTTTATTTTAAATAAAAAAGACAATTTTTAGTATCATCTACTTAATTATTACGTGTGTAAATTTGTGTGCCAATTTAGAATTTTTCATTAGTGAATTACATTAGAAAATAAACAAAAGACTATTATGTTTGACAAAAAAAAACAATGATTAATTTTTTTAGAGACTAGAATATCTATTTTTAAAACAATAATGCTCCACATCTATGCAATAACCCTAACCAAGTCATCCAAGTAATTTTGTATGCTCGCGCGCCTCCTCTCCCCCTATTAACGTAATTACGTAAAACTTCTTTCTCAACGTAAACCTTTTTTTGATATGCATTGCAATTTTCTTCTTCATTTTTCTCTGCTTTCGTTGTTCTTCTTCATTTTCTTCTCTGCTCCTTGTTGTTGTTCTTCGTTTTCTTCTTCAATCTGCATTACATTTATCTTCCAGCTATTCTTCTTCGATCTGCATAGAATTTATAAAAATAATAAATGATTCAACTTCAAATTAGTTGAAGGAGAGCGATTTGGATTATTCTTCTGATTCAAATCAAGTGGACAAGGTTTGGATCATTCAATTTTGAATTGAATTGAATGGACGCAAGTGTTCTGAATTGAATTGAATTGATAATCTCTAAATTCTAGACGCAGGTGTTTTGAATTCAATTTTATATAGACAATGTTCGATTCATTTAGCATGGTACATTGTTTTCGCTTTGATTTATATTTTCGGTTCATTCAGCAGGTAGGTGTTCGAATTTGAATTTATATAATAGATAGTGTTCGGTTCATTTAGTATTATACATGGTTTCACTTTAATAATATTTTCGGTTCATTATGCACTCTAGATTTGTTGTGGATGAATAATTTATCCCAAAGGTTGGGATGACTTTCAAGACACTGGAAGAAGCTGAAAAGTTCTACAAAGATTATTCCAAATTTGCCGGTTTTTCTACCAAAATAAGAAACACGACTCGGGAGGGAGATGAGATTAAGAATCAACTAATTGTATGTAGTAGAGAGGGGAAGTAAAAATTTAAGATATCTCCAACTTTAAAGACAAACCCCTCAACCAGAATAACCTGTCTAGCCAGGATTTATGTACATAAATTGAAGGACGTCCAAAGTTGTTAGGTTCATTAAAGTTATAGAAGGGTTAATTTCTGATTGATGATATTCTTTATTGAATAGTCACTTTTTTATTTTTCAAATTAGCTTTCTACAATTGTGTTATGTCAAAGAATTTAGGTGTTTCTGAAATTGAATAGTGATATATACACTTTTTTTGCTTCATTTAGTGCATTAATTTCGGTTCATTTATGTTTTTGGGACTCTTGATATTTGATAAATACCTTGAATCGATTTACTATGAACCTATATTTATTCAAAATAGCAGCCCAAATAGTTCCAATAGATATATACAATAATATAAAGATTTTCATTAACATTGATATCTATATTAACATTCACATATACACATTAAAAAAGAAGTGTTTACTTTTTTACAACGAGTTAATCAAATTAATGTTAATTACAATTCCTTACACCGAGTTAAAGAAACTATAACTTATTTATTGTCTATATCTCAAGATGTGAATTTACAAAAAGGATTTGAGAGGGCAGCGAATGGCTTTAGAAGTCTTATGACTTCAGATGCCCAATCCTTGGATTTTCAATTTATTTATCTTGTGGAGGAGAATAGTTGGACCATACCTGAATGCATTAATTTCTTCCTACAATTTAATTGAAAGAAATTACTTAATAACAATAGTTACAGAGTGAATTTCACTTAATACATCGACAAACACAAGCATGCATATTTGAATCAAGTGAACTTAACTGAGATTCTCAATGAACCGAATTCTATTCATATTTGAATAAAATGTGATAAACATTCAATCATCAAGAAAAGCACATTTCAAATCATTTTTTGATTGCAAATGAACTCAAGTGAACACTTAACAATCAAGTGAATGCAAGTCATTAACTCCAATGAACCGAATTTGATTAATGTTTGAATAAAACGTGATAAACATTCAATCATCAAGAAAAATATTTCTACATGTAAATGAACTCAAGTGAACACTTAACAATAAAGTGAATGTAAATCACCAACTCCAATGAACCGAATTCTATGCATGTTTGAATAAAACGTGATAAACATTCAATCATCAAGAGAAAATATTTCTGCATGCAAATGAACTCAATTAAAGTAAGTGATGAACTGAATTATATATCAGAACCACATTTCTATTCATATGTCCTAGTTACGGAAAAAAATGGAATCAGAATAAGTCGATCTACTAAACCAAGCAACTCAATCCACTAAACCTTAAATCGAACTTGGAGAAACACAAGAAATTAAATGAACATTATAACAATAGTATTTCTCATACCTTGGAGTCTCTGTTCTTATTTTTGTTTTTTTTCTTCCTTTTGAAAGTTTCACGGATTCTTCAGTAGCAGTAGTTTTCGCAGAAACAAACGTGGTTTGAGAAATTTTGAGAGAAATTTAAAATTCTTCAGTAGCAATTTTAAGTGTGAAGAATGAACGTTGTTTCATATTCAAACGCGAATGATAATGTTTGAGTGGGAAAGTTTCCATGCGTGTATACACATTTCATTTAATGAAATTGGGTGTTTTTGTTCTAGGTCTGTTTGAATGAATTTGAATAAATTTTTTTTTTGATGTGTAACCCAACTATTTTTAAAATCTTTAAAAACTAATTTAAGTAACTATTCTATCGAAAAAAGGACTGAAGTGATTAATCCACCATAATAACATTTTGAAAATATGTTTTCTTGTATTAATTTTCTTAAGATTAAATTATCCGGCTTAAAAATGTTTGAGGGTTGATTTCGAACTAAGCAATACTGGTTCTCGTTCTCCTATCTTCACTCTCACAATTAGGGCTGCACATGAATCGGATCGGATCGGATATAGCCTAAAATTCTATTCGATTCGCACTGCACTCATCGGATCGAATCGGATACGATATTCGCATTTTTTTCAGGCTGGATCCGAACCGATTCGCAAGTATGCGGATCGGATCGGATATCGGGTATATCCGCATAATTCAAAAATAATATTTTAAGATTTTGTTTGGCTGTTTTTACAAAAAAAATCCAAAAAATTCATTTTTCACCTGTTTAAGCCTATTTACTTCTAAAATATTATCAATAAAAGTTCTTTTGAATAATAAAAATAAAATAATAACACAAGATTTAAGTTTAATCACTTTAAGTTGAAGTATAACATAAAAAATTAAAAACAAAATATCATAAAATTCATAAAATAACACACTAAAATTTATATCACATTAAGGTTTACTTTCTTAAACTATACTATTTATATAAGATGTGCAGATATACAAATTTGTGAATTAGATCCTGGATATAACTGCCAAATCCGCAATCCAATCTTACCATAGTGCAGATTGAATAATATCCACAAAATTCGAATCGAACGCGGATAATTACAACAGATATGCGGATATTATCCGATTAATGTGCAGCCTTCTCACAATCTCACCTTAACTTCAGAATAAAGAACCTTCAGAGCTCTTCCCTCAAGAGAAACCCTAGCCTCCTCCACCGCCGCCACCGTTCTTCTCACTATCGCCGTCCGTCGCACTCAAGATCTTCGTCTGTTTGTCGTGCTCCAGCCCCTCTCATCATTCGCCAATCGCCAGCTTCTTCGTCATCGTCGTGCTCCAACCCCTCATCCTGCTCAGTCGCGCTTCGCCTGCCATCCCTCGTCGTGCTCGTCGCCTGGTCGCCGTCGTCCGTCACACCGGTCCGCTCTCCATCATACTCTGCTCAAACTGCTTATACGCGCTTCTGTGTCGTGACTGACGGATTTATTTTTTGATTTGACAATTTGATGCAGCAATCGGGTTTAATTTTGAAACTTTCCAACATAACAACATTAAATTTCAAGTTTGGGATTTAGGTAACAACTTTACTCATCTTGATTCAATGCAAATGTTTTTGGCGCATTTGTTGTATACTGGATTCGGAACCAATTAAAGAGATTATTATAAATGTATGTCAGTTTAGAAACTTGGCATCCTGTGATCAGAAATTACTTAGTATTGGTGACATAGTCAACTTAAAAGACTGGTGAATAAGACCATGGTTTTGATGACATACACTGTTAATTTTTGTGTCTGTGTTTCTGAATGAGCATGGGCATTCATCCCTGGTTGGCTGAATACAAACAATTTGAGATTCCTCCATCTCATGCTAAATACATTCCTACTGCTAGTTATAATGCACTGCCTTAACAAAATGAGATGCCATAGCTTAGTCCTCTTTTGAATATAAATATCTTTATTCTGTATCAATTGGTAATTTGGTATTTTTGAAATTTGATGGAATTTGGGTAAAGATTAAAAAGCAATGAAGACCTTGAGAATAATGTGATCATGATCTCTTCCAATTCAATCCTTGAATGCTGTTTTTGATTATGCATTCTCACTTTCAATGTTTTGAAGAAAATAACTACCTTTACTTAGAGATAGATATATTGATACTTAAATACTGTTAAATCTTAATATAGTTCATTGCTTTGAACCATTTGAATTTTTTCATTTTTGCTTCATTTTATTTTGCTGTTGTAGTTCTTCCCTTTTTTTTTTTGTTCAGAAATCATATTGAACGATTAGCTTTTTGACAATCCTTGTTAATTTCTGGAAGAGCTTGTTAATCTTTGTTAAAATTGCGCTGAAAAAATTTTTGTGCTGACAACCTTGTTAAAATTGAGCTGAAAACCTTGATGAATAGATGACTGAATATTTGTTGCTGGTTTAGTTAATTCAATGAATATTTGTTTGGACATTTTATTTTGCTGTTGTAGTTCTTCGGTTTTTTTTCTAGAAATTATATTGAATGATTAGCTTTTTGACAATCCTTGTTAATTTCTGGAAAATCTTGTTAATCTTGGTTAAAATTGCGCTGAAAACTTTGTTAAAATTACGTTGGTGTATATCTGGTTGGAAAAGCTTGTTAATTTTTATTAACTTTTGTGCTGACAAACTTGTTAAAAGTGTGCTGAAAACCTTAATGAGTAGATGACCGAATATTCGTTGCTGGTTTAGTTAATTCAATGAATATTTGTTTGGACATTTTCATTGTTATTTGACTTTTGAGTTTGTACTTTGATAAGATTAAAAGACTTTGGTTGATATAGTACTTTAAATTTGGATGATATTTTAAGGTTCATATTATACTATAATTATATTTTAGTGGGTTTATTTATATTCTATTTATTATTTTATTATTTTATTATAAAACGGTTCTTTCGGTTGAACCAGTTGGACTAATAAACTAGTGAACCGGTAACTAAAACGATTCGATGACCGTTTCGGTTTTCAGAACCTTGCTCCAATTAAGTTTGCGTGTCTACTCTGGCAGAAAAGAGAAAAGAGAAAAGAGAAAAGAAGAGAAAACCTCTAACCCTATTCGTCTTCGTCACTGTTTCAACGCCCAATCCCACCGCATATCCTGGTATGCTTCTATTTGGATTCACGATTCCTTTATTCCTCCAATTATTGATTTCTTTTCTCTGTATTCACCTTCACTTTGATTGTGATGGAGATTATCACTGTGATTTTGGTTGTTAATATAATAATTATAATCATTATAATATAATAAATTTTTTATTATCACGTGTCTACATTTTTATATGAATTGGTAGCCATTTAATTGATCTTAACTCGCACCCAAGGTCTGAAGGTCATCATCCTCATGCTTCTTTGCTTGGTTGTGGATCTCTTATGTTGCTGCTACGTTGTGCGAGTTTAGCATGTGTATTGAGAGAGTAACAGGGTGGCGGATTGTCTTGCTTGTCTTGGTCATGTGTTGTCTCTGGACTTAGTATCTATTGAATTAAAACATAAATTTGGATTTTATTAAATTTTAATGTTATATTTGTATTTTTAAATATTTTGCGAGCTAGTCTGAAAAGCTCCTATGGTGGCTTTTGGTAACATTCATGACATTTTAAAGCTAGGGGCGAAAATGTCTGATTTTTTGTTTATGAAACACAATTAGCTTTTTTGCTTCATAGCCAGGAGCACCTTATCAGAGAGGACTATGAAACCAAGCCTAAGTGCATAGAATAAAAAAAAAGGGACTATTGAGCCTGTTTAGGCCTGTGGCCGGGTCATGTATGGGCCTTCTAGTAGATATTATAATTTATAAGACGGGCCTGATTGGCTTGCAGGTTTAAACCGATCAGGAAGGCTGATCTCTGACACCTCTAGTTTGGGTCTCAACATAACAATGCATCTGAAAATTTGTACTATTTGTGAATTCCAGGTGTGTTGAGTGTGTGCAATCAAATGGTTTACATAACATCATGGGACGAGTTTGTTGAACGATCTGTTCAGCTCTTCCGTGCTGATCCTGACTCTGTAAGTAACTTTGGTCCTTGTCAGATTATTTATGTCTGTACAGCTATTATGTTGCCCAGAAAATAGATACAATAAAATCAAATTCAGTTAACTCCAATTACTTAAACGTTAAATTTCCTTCTCATATTTTGCTTTCAACACCCTCCCAAGTTGTGTATCATATCCTTTTTTTTTTTGCTGAAAAATCTTGGGTTGAATTTGTGATGTAGACGCGGTATGTCATGAAGTACAGGCACTGTGATGGCAAATTGGTACTCAAGGTCACAGATAATCGGGAGGTAATAATTCTTATAGACCTAATCAATGATTAGTATGTGTTTGGTTTTGGAATGTGATGGATTCTAAGGTTGAATGCTGTCTTTGTTGTTGTTGGACAAAACCTTAATTTCACGAGCACTATACAGATTGATTTTACAATACCTTTTTTCTTTCTTAGCTTTATTTGTTTTGGTTGTCATTTAATGAAGAGTAGTTTGAAATATGTTTTTTTTTCAATCTATTCATGGATGATTTGAAGGTTTATATTTAATATTTAAACTGTAATGTTATTAGTTATCTATTTACATTCCTTTTCAATTTTTAATTAATCATGAATGCTCTATTTTGCTAATGATATAGTATAACTTACTCTTCTTGAGTTCCATGTTGCTTATATTGCATCAAACAAAGTGTGCTTTTTCTGTATTTAGCTTCCATTGTTAAATAAGCATGATGAATAAATAATTTCTGGGAAACCATTTTTTATTGATATTGTCGCTATATCCATGAGTTAATTGCTCGGCGCACTTCTTACACATATTTAGCTTCCTAATGGCTATTACAAAATCAAATATAACATACCTGTGGGATATTTCATTAATAAAATAGAAAAAATACCCATGGAATACTTCTACTGGTACTTTGCCAAATTAATCTGCATGAAAATTAGAGTTTTCTTCCGGTGCTATTTTGCCCAGTGGCCATGAGCATAGCTAATTTTGTTTCCTCCCACACCCCGAGCGCGCGCTCCCTTATTTTTTTTGTTATTTTCCCCTCAAATGTAAGATGTGCCATATGATATTATTGCTTGCAATATATATAAAGTAAAATGTGGATTTTGGATTTGAGAAGGCATACAAGTTAAAACTCCATGTTCGTTCAAGGTTAAGGTCTTGAGTTGATTGAACAACCAGTGATGATTTCCATTATTTTTCATGGATTTAGCTTCTTTCAAGTATATCCATTTCAGGATATAAATATCTTCTCTGTCTACGAGTCTGTAGCTTTATTACTTCTATTTTATTTTAAAAACATACTCCTAAGAGTTTAAACCCTTTTGTCTTAATCATAATTAAGAATTTAAACCCTTCCTTTTCATGACTACAATGAATTAAAACTTGAGCTTTTTTTCTTAAAAACAAAAATTAAAATCCACAATTAAAATTTGAGTTAATATAAAAACACATTCCTGTCTTGTTTCATCTGAATAATCAGCATTTGTTGATTGTTCATTATTATAGCAACATAGGTAGGAAGCAAGATTCCCACAATTTAAAATTAAACACATAAAGTGATATGTCCCTTCCGTGATTTATAAGATGAAAGAAAAAATAAACCAAAAATCAGAGACGCTCAATAGTAGTGAGCACCTAGAATTATTAATATAATCTAATAATCTCTGTGATCGATGATGTTAAGAGATTCTAGGTTGATATATAAAGTGATATGGTTAGCATGTGACATATGCCAACTGATTGAAGAAAAATGAGGAATGAGACAATGAACTAGTTATCTAATACCCTAGCTAGTGGACTGACCTAAAATAAGATCTTGGATGATATCATGGTCAATCCTCAAAATTATTTTATTTTTAAAAACATACACTTAGGAGTTGTGTTGTAGGATTCTGAGTGCAACCTCACTTTCTGCAATGCTAAAAACTGGTTAAAACTAGGAGAATGTTGTGATACACTGAAGAGTAACAACAAATTAATTTATGCCATTACACCACCAACTAGATTTTATATGGCATCTCATGCCTTATACCAAGGATAACAGCATGATGCTATCTCTGGGAATCTCCACTAGTGGAGGAATTTGTTCAGCGGTATTGATTTAGGGATACACTATAAATCTTTATATTCCTTTTGCTTTTGGTAACTAGTGATGGATGACAAATCCATTATTGGCATTTCTATCATGTTTTATGTTAACCTCATTCGCATCAAGTTGAGAATTCTCATTGGAGGCTGTTCAAAGTTACATAATTCATGACTTGCATTTTGTTGTAGGGTACCTACAAGTAAGCAAGGTGTGATTCTTTGCATCGGTGATTTTTTTTTCTCGAATAGAATATATTGTTTGTCACTAATGTGTCAACATATTCTTTGCACTTGAAGTTGAACAAGAACTTCTCTTCTATATTGTCCGTTGCTGTCTCCTTCACATTTCACATAGTTGATTGTTCTTTTGACCAGTGTCTGAAGTATAAGACTGATCAAGCACAAGAGGCCAAGAAAATGGAAAAACTGAACAATATATTCTTTACTTTGATGGCCCGGGGACCAGAAGGTAATTCCTTTGTTCTGCTTTGTCGATAAGGATACCGTATACTTTACAACAAATTTGCAGAGAGACCAAGAGACATTTGTTTTGGAAATGAATTTGATATAGTCTTCCTTTTAGTGCTATAAATGTTAAAACCATGTAAATGTCACAAGATAGTTAGTAGAGCTTAAATGGAGTCTTAAACCCTTTGTTGAGAATAGTTGTCTTTGGCTTGTGTTGGTTACACAAGGTTGGTGTTGGGTTTCTATCTTGGGAAAAAAAAAAAAAACAGAGATAGTGGGATGGTAGAATAGTGACAATTTTATCTTGGTATTCTTCTCCGGACATATTTTTGTCCCCACAACATCTTTGTTTCTTACATTACCACCATGTTCTTTCCATTGTCTAATGTTGACTATAGAAACGATTTCTTACTCTTTTCTAATGAAATAAATGATCTAATTTTGCAGTGGATTTATCAGAAGTCACTGGCAAAGAACAAACGGATGCACAACCGACCAAAAGAGGAAGAGGAAGGAAACAATAGCTCATGTATGTGGCAATGAAAATAGTGTTGATGAATTTTTTGAAATAAAAATTGTTGTAGCATTTTTACCCTTTTCCAGACAGATACAGCAATACTTTGTCACTTCAACCGAATTTTGTCTTCTAGGTTCTTTTTCACTCAACTATTAAACTATTTATGGTTTCACTAAAAATCATTTCAATGCACTGGAAAAATCCGTATCACCTTTACCATTGCTACTGTCATTAACAGCATAATAGCTATAACTTTGGTGGTTAGTTCTAAATGCCATGTTTTTTACTTTTTACCTCAAACCATATTTTCCTGCATGCCTTTTCACGGGTGACTTGCATTTAGGGGTGGAAGTGGGTCGGGTTACCCGACAAAGGATCGTCGCTTGGCTCATTTTAGACTCAATTTGGCTCGTTTTATTAAACAGGCTAAACTTTGACTTTTTGTAAAGCGTATTAGTTAAAAAAGATAGATCATAGGCTTTAAAAAAAACCTACGAAGCTTATTGGGTTAGTTTGTCATTTTTTTTTTAATAATAAATGTTTAGTTTAAACAAAATAAAACCAAAAAGAATCAATAGTTTGTCAATTTTTTTTTTTAATAATAAATGTTTAGTTTAAACAAAATAAAACCAAAAAGAATCAATAGTCATGACTAGTTAAGATTGTAGATTTATATTTTTTAAATTTATTGTATTGATTATAATTCACAAAACAAACTTTTTAGATAGGTTCGCGGACTGGTGGAACTTTAAACAAGTCAAAGTTGAACTTGGAAAAAAGTCTATAAAAAGTAACAAGCCTAGGTTTAGACTATCTATTTACAATATGAGCTAAGTTTGTCAAAATTAAAGCTCAGTTCGGTTTGGTTCATTTCCACCCATACTTGCATTGCTGGGTGATATGGCTCTTTGTTTCCATCTTAATTATCAAGAAATCGATTAATTTCTTTTTGAAGAATTATTGCTATATTTAAGCACAGGCTTTTCTATCTTCAAGACTTGAACTTGAGTTAGTAATTTTTTAGTTTGACACATTTGTTTATTAATCTAATGGAGTTAATTAGAAAATGAAAACTAAGAATATTTTTTGGATGTTTCATCAAAATAAAATCCAGATTTACCATATTGTTCTAAACTAAAAATGGTTTCATATGTATACAAAGCACGGCACAGGAGTTGACATGGAATACACAGATCACATATAAAACAAACTATTTTTCACATAAATTATGATAATATCTTAATATTTTCAAAATAATGTTTTTATATAAAGTATTTAATGTAATTCTATTTTATTAAATAATAATATATACTATTTTTAAATTTTTATTAAGACAATTAAATATAAAAGACAACTTTGATTGAGTATCAAATGAGTCATATCCAAAATATATCTCACATACGAACACAATAACTCAGTAAAATATCTGTGCTTCATAACGTACATGTCCCATTTCATCATTTATATAAATTGATATAAATCGTTACGGCGTGATATGTTGCCAAAATTTACTAATACATAAAAATGTAAGCACCCAATTTTCCCGTTTAGAAATTGATGATATTTTATTGAATCAAGTAGAGACATTGATTGATTAATTTGAGGGCCAGTGAATCAAAGTTTTGATACGTGAATTGATGAATTTGAGGGTCATGCCACCAATGTGAACAAGCAATAACAATTTCAGGTTTCAAACTTCCAATCATGGCCGTACCTAAATAATCCTTAACCTGTGTTTCACCAGATCCCAACGCTGCCTATTTTGCTTTTATCACCTTTCTTGTTGGCCCATTTATAAAGCTAAAGCGTTTAAATCCATGTGCTGAAAAAACAAAACAAAAAAAAAAGCTTTGTAAAACTATATACCCTTTTTCTCTCTCCTATGAAAAAGTATTATAGAACCAAAAAAAAAAAAAAAAAAATACTTTCTTCTAACTAATTTAAATTGATCAAGTGATCAATTTACTCGTTCATTTAAATAAATATTGAGATTTAAATTCTGTTTTATATATTGGCTAATAATAAATTTTAAATAAAATATTAATTTGCAACAAATTAATTATTAGTTTATCAAATTAAAAATACTGTAAAAAATAAAAAACCCTGATATCTACTAAAATTAGAATTGAATATAATATATATGTGTGTTAAATAATTTATAAAAAATATTTTTATTCTAAATTATTAGAATCAAATTTAAAATTTTAAAAATAAATATATAAAATTTATTTTTTTTAAATAATAAAAAAAAGTGGCTAAATAGACAAATAGTATAAGAATAACTATAGAAAAAAAAGGAGTATATATAAGAATAGCATTGTTTAATTGTGTTGTACCTACACAATAGAAAAGACATTATTGAATAAAAATAACAGAACTGTGTAAATGTGTCTCTAACATTTTTTATTTTTGAAGATATATAAATACTGACTTAAAAGTTAAAAATAGTCTCTAAAACTAAAACATTGAGATCTGTTATACATATAAGTTTTTTTGGCATATAAAATTATACAAGTAAATCTTAATCCAACAAAATTCACTTTATAACGCGCGTGTAAAATCACGATGCTCCTCCTCCAACGTTTGTATCCTGCATTCTTCCTCCTCCTCCTCTTTCTTTTTTTTTTCTCTGCGTTCTTTCTCCTATTTTTTCGTGTTCCTTCTTCTTTTTCGTGTGTTTCATCATCTTCGTCGTTCTTTTTATCGCTGCTATTGTTGTTGCACTTTTTTCCTCCTCCTCTTTCTATTGATTTTGCAATACTATGTATTTTTTTAAAAAGGTAAAACAAGAAAGAAAAGATGAATAAGAAACAGCAGAAGATAAGGAGGAGAAAGAGAAAGAATTTTGAATTATACAGAATTTATCAGTACAAATCTATCGAAAGTTCTTAAACAATACACCTAAATATTTTAGTTTTACTCCGAAATTTACTGCAGCTACATAAAAATGTTTTTTCTAATACTGAATTTTTTTTTATTTCTTTCTTTCTTTTAGTTAAATGAATGTAGGTCCATCATTTTTCAAGTAATTTTGCAGCATTATGTGTTTCTTCTTCTTCTTTGTTTGATTTTTTTTGTTTTTATTCTTATTAAAAAAGAGTAAAACAAGAAGAAACTTGAGAAAGTAAAATAAGAAAGAAAAGATGAATAAGAAAAAAAGAAAAAGATAGTGATGATGATGATAAAAAAAGAAGAAAAAACAGCAGAAGATGAGGAGGAGGAAGAGGAAAAGCTTTGAATTATACAAAATTTATCAGTGCAAATTGACTGAAAATTCTTAAACAATACACCAAAATGTCTTAGTTTTACCCCAAAATTTGCTGCAACTATACAAAAATATTTTCTCTAATGTTGCATTTTTTTCTTCTTCTTATTTTTCTTATTTCTTTCTTTCTTTTAGTTGAATGAACATAAGTTCATCCTCTTTCGATTAATTTTGTAGCATTATGTGTTTCTTCTTCTTCTTTGTTTGATTTTTTTGTTTTAATTCTTGTTAAGAAAGAGTAAAACAAGAAGAAATTTGAGAAGGTAAAACAAGAAAGGAAAGATGAATAAAAAAAAAAAAAGAAGAAGAAGCAGCAGATAAAAAGGAGGAAGAGGGAGAGTTTTGAATTATGTAAAATTTATCAGTACAAATCCACCTAAAATTCTTAAACAATACACCTAAATGTCTTAGTTTTATCCCAAAATTTGCTACAACTACACAAATTGAGAAAATTCTATGGCAAAAATTTTGGATTAGGCAACGTCATCAATATGACAAAATTTTTATGATAACGACGATACGTATAAGAAGAAGACGACAATGCTATAACGATGATGACCATAATGATGAAGATGATGGAGGAGAAGGAGAAAAAGGAAGAAGGAGAAAAAAATTCAACGAGAAAAAAAGGAGGAGGAGGAGGAGGTGGTAGTGATATTAGTGATGACGATAACGAAAGAGAAAAATAACGAAAAAGGAGAAAAAGAAGAAGAAGAAGACGAAGTATCAAAAAAAAAAAAAAGGAGAAGAAGAAGAACGTACAGGATGCGTGAATATAAATAACTTGTATGAACTTGTATGTATAAATGATTTGTACGCGGAGAATAATTGAATATTTTATTGTGTTTATTTCAAAAACTGAGAAATTATCTTTAAAAACAGAGACATGTTTTCTTTAACCAAATGCTACCCATGGCATCATGGCTTGAATGTAAATGCACAACTTTAGTTCCTTGATCCTACAACAATAATGCAATGACAAAGAGAGAATCAAGGGCATATATACATATATATATGTTGAAAGAGAAAAAGATTGAGATGTTAAATATGATTAAGTGGAAACTTGAAAGGAATAATAAGAGACGCTCACTGATTTGAAAAGAATGTTGATTACGAATATGTTACTTTTGTCCAACCAAAAAAATGAAGAAAATAAAAGTAAGAGAAACTAAGAATATGCTGTGCCACCTGTGGACGATATCGATAACTAGATGAATAATAACTTAGTGTTTAAAGGTGAAATATAAAAAATAAAAATGATGTTTATGCCTGTTCAACACATGGTGAGGGTATAAAAGATTTCAATCTTTCATTCATCACTATACCTTTTAAAGTTACCTTTTGGGTATTTTATAAATCTAATCCTAAATCTTAACTAGTTTAAAAGATACATGTACTCATGTTGTGTCATTGTCATTTTTTTATCCTTTTAAAATTTAGTTTTAATATATCAATAGTAAAAATTATTTTACATAATTATTTAATCACATCATTTTTTTTAGATAGATTGCTATTTATGCGATAATAAAAAAAAGTGATAATTATTTCTTTGATATAATATTAAATTCTAGATACATTCCGAAAATTATTTCATTATACTATTTGATCGTCAAAATTAAATTCATCTTTTTAATATTACTGTGTCAAGGGTGTTCTAGATAAGAAAGTTATGAAATAGAATACGTTAGAAACAAATATGAATGATTTATCTTTTTCAACTCTAGATTATTAAGATTTCGGTTAATGGACTCTAACTAGCTAATATGGATTGAGTTGAGCAGATCGATCATTGAAATAATCTTCTGAACGGATAAAAAAATCTCTCAACATTGATTAGCTTTTTTGTATTTAAAAGGTTCAAGCTAGAAACTTTATTTTAGAAAAATAAGTGTTGAATCAAGTAGCCTAACCAAACATTAGTTAATTGGTTTAGGATAAATACGGAAAAAATAAGAAAAATCAATAATTTATAAGTTAATATAGATTTTGAATGTATATTTTTATTTGTTAAGTGATACTTTATGTGTTTATCTAATTTTTTTTGATACAGTCCTCTTTTATTTGTGTTTTTGTATCCTATAAAACAATGATTGATACAATAAATATTACGGTTTAATTTTGGCTTTTTAAAAAGAGTTTAATTTTAAAATATTGATAATGTAAAATATTTTACGCAGTCATATAATCGTATATCACTACAACAGGAATGGAGAATATCGACGATTTAATTGCCGATTTACAGCGGTTTTAAACCGCCGCTAAACATAACACAAGTGAAACTACAAACGTAGTATATAAGGAGATGGGGTCACGGGGATGACATTTTGCGGTAGTTTCTAACAACCGCTGGCATAATCGTAGTAAATCAATTATTTTGCGATATAAATTATAATTATTTTTGCTGATATAACATTATGTAATGAGATGTATATGTAAAATATAATGTATTAAAATTAAATTCTTTTAAAAAGAAGATAATTTTTGTTGCAAAAATAGTGCATTATCGTCCCATATTAATATTCAACAAGTAAATTTACTGGAAATAATTAGGAAAAGGAGTGGAAGATACATTTGAGTTGAGGAACGAGATTACTAATAATAACAAGAGATAAAGTTGGCGTAATAACAAAGAACACACTAAGATTGTTGAAAGAAACTTGATAATACTCAAAAGTGATTATTAGTTTCCTAATCCTTAAAAAAAAAATAAACAATTTTTAGAGTAATGTTGTATATAAGTCAGTAAATATTATTATTTTTTATGATCAACAATAA
>NC_029787.2:5683104-5685318 GCF_000816755.2 Arachis ipaensis | reverse complement strand
ATTATTGCGCTGTAGAAAGTCAATGGCATTGCGCATGCATGGTTTGATTTGAATGGAAGACAATAATGAAAGAGGCAATAGGCCTTGATTGATTGATTGAAATTGAAATTGAAATTGAAATTGAAACATTATAGGGTGTACAACGTGCTATATGGAAAATCCAATTTGGATGTGTATGTGTTATTGCAACATGACAAAATAAATAATGTCTATTGGGAAATCCCAATCTTGTTCCCCCTCCAAATGGAACCCAAAAACAAATAAATAAATAAATAAAATTCAATTGAGAATCCCTTCATTGTTTTTGCTTTTCTTAAATTTGTTCAAGACATACACTGTAGAATATGAATATGGTCCATTCCATTGTTTTCTATAGTACAAAACCATATGCAAGGGACACATTTCAATTTGAAGCGTGACATAAATTAGATTGATTATGATTCCATTAATATTATTTGTTGCCATTGCAAATTATAGAATACAAAGGCTGTCATAATAGTGTTTCTTATTCGATTCCTTGCAAAGTTGCAATTGGAACAAGAAAAGCATACCAGATTTATAATTTTTGTAGCATCAATTTTATTTTTCTATTATGGCTTATGGGTAATAAGGAATTGTTAGACTATATATATACTAAAACTTTTTATATATTTACTATATCATAATTGTATATGATGCAGTAAATTTATGAAGTAAATATAGTCAAAATAGTTCTTTAAATTTTATTTATTAATCAAATTATTAGCCCCTCAAATCTTCACTCAATTAAATTAGTCTTCTAATTTTCTAACGTTAACCACGTTTGAACCCTCACAAAACTGAACCGTTTTAATTTTTTAAAACTCTCATGTTTTTTTTTTGTTCACGGTATCTTTCAACCTGACAGACTAAGAACTAATCGATCGCGAATCAGAACTCCATTTAAAGATCTGCCACTAGCCACTTGCTTAAGTAGACGAATGAGCTGACTACTCGACTAACCTAAATTGGTTAAAAAACTCCTACTTAAATCAAACATAAATTGAAAAAACAAAAATGCAATTATTATTCAATTCCTTTAGTGAAATACAACTAATAAGAACAACAAATTAGCAAAAAAAATATTTTTATTTCGCAGGATTTGAAACTATAATTAAAAAAAAAAACCCAAATATGATTGCAAAGAATGAAGTATGGACGAAACATAAGATAACAACAAATATATGATTGATGATAACAAAAGATTTAAAAGACTAATTTAATTGAGTGAAAATTTAAAAGATCAATTTGACTAGTAATTAAAATTTAAGAAATTATTTTGATTATTTACTCNATAAATATCTTTTAGATTAATTTTGTTATACTTTTAATCTAAATGTTGAAACTGTTAGTTTAATTATATCTTGTGTTATTTTTTTTATATGATTTGTAAAATTATGGTGGTGATAGTAAAATATTTTTAATGATGTGATTATAATTAAATGATTGTGTTATATATTCTACACTATATACCTAAATTAAATATTTTAATACAAAAAAAAAGTCTTAAGTTTTTCGGTTGTGGTAATTTCCTCTGTAGGGTAGTTTATGGTAGTTCTCATCAAATTTATTTTCACAGGCACTTTCAATTTGTCTTAATCATAATTTAGTAAGAACTTAAACCCTTATTTTTTCAGGACTCACAATGAATTAAAAAGTTGAGAGTTTTAGAGTAAGTATTAGTAGTAAGTTCGAAGAGAGAAACGCACGTTAAGGTTTGAAAGAGAGTAACACGAGCAAGCTAAGGTCGATGGAAGGGGTGCAATGGAGAAGAACTAGGAAGAGGCATGACAGTGTGATGGAAGTTCAATGTAACGAAGCTTCGGTGCGACGGCAGTGCAAGGTCGAGAGGCGCTACCAATAGAGTATTTAGAGGGGATGAGTGTGGAGACACCGAAGTGTGATGTGAAATGAAGAGGAGAATGTGATCCCCAAACCTTTATTTTAACATTTTTAATGGAATATTTTAAATTACACAGACATATTTTTTATCTGTAATAATTTAATAAAATGTAACTTTTTTGTTCATTTAAATACATACAGATTTTCTATTGGTAACTATTTTTCACGAAAAAAAACTAATATTTTTGAAGAATTATCAACAAATTTTTTTTTCATTTGTAATTCATGCTAATTCATCTTTTTTTTTTTTCGACAAAAAATTCCTCATAAAATTTATCTATATTTCTGTGAGAT
>NC_029787.2:5682693-5682957 GCF_000816755.2 Arachis ipaensis | reverse complement strand
AAGGTGAAAATCCACAATTAAATTTTGAATTAATATATGATGAAAACACATTCTTGTCTTGTTATTTCATCTGAATAATCAGCAATCCGTTGATTGTTCACTATTATAGCAACATAGGTAGGAAGTTAGATTCCCACAATTATTTAAAATTCAACTCATAAAGTGATATGTCCCTTTCATCATTTATAAGATAAAAGAAAAAAAAATCAGATTCTTTTAATTTTAATCCTTAATTTCAATTAATATATTATATATCTTTTTATA
>NC_029787.2:5681839-5682632 GCF_000816755.2 Arachis ipaensis | reverse complement strand
AAAAAATAGTGTTCAAAAATATTTGAAATTTTTTTATAATATACTAATAAATCAACAAAAAATATAATAATAATAATCACACACTGTGATCAATGATGTTAACGAGATTCTAGGTTGATATATATAATTATAAAGTGATATGGTTAATGGTTAGCATTTGTCAACTGAATGAAGAAAAATGAGGAATGAGATAATGATTAGTTATCTAATACCCTAGCTAGTGTACTGTGACCTAAGACCTAAAATTGGATGATATCGTGGCAAATCCTCAAAACATATATTGACAAGTAACAAAACTATCAAAATATGGAATCTCAAGTATATAATGAAACTTAATATAAGCATATATAAGTCAAATATCACTAAGTGGGGACATATATTTCTAGGTTTCTTATTTAGATAAAATTCCAAATCTATTGATGATTGTGTATGAACTTAACTAATTAAATAATGGTTGGACAATAAGTAAGATAAGTTTTCATGAATTGGGTTAAATAGTAAGTTTAAAAATAATTATTGATGATTTCGGATTTTGTACATTTTTTTATCTAAAAATTTTAGAATTAAGTATATTTTACTTGTTACGTTGTACTACATACAAAGTAAATTATTATTTCCACACTTATATGATGGTTTAAAATAGGTTAAAGTACTTTGTTAGTTATTAATGTTTGGATTAAATATTAATTTTATTTTTAATATTTAAAATTATTTTTTAAATATTTTATTTTATTTTATTTTATTTTTAATTAAAATCAATTTTTTTTAAAAAAATATTCTTTTTTATTATTAT
>NC_029787.2:5678850-5679636 GCF_000816755.2 Arachis ipaensis | reverse complement strand
AGTGTTCAAAAATATTTGAAATTTTTTTATAATATACTAATAAATCAACAAAAAATATAATAATAATAATCACACACTGTGATCAATGATGTTAACGAGATTCTAGGTTGATATATATAATTATAAAGTGATATGGTTAGCATGTGCCATTTGTCAACTGAATGAAGAAAAATGAGGAATGAGATAATGATTAGTTATCTAATACCCTAGCTAGTGTACTGTGACCTAAAATAAGAACTTGGATGATATCGTGGCAAATCCTCAAAACATATATTGACAAGTAACAAAACTATCAAAATATGGAATCTCAAGTATATAATGAAACTTAATATAAGCATATATAAGTCAAATATCACTAAGTGGGGACATATATTTCTAGGTTTCTTATTTAGATAAAATTCCAAATCTATTGATGATTGTGTATGAACTTAACTAATTAAATAATGGTTGGACAATAAGTAAGATAAGTTTTCATGAATTGGGTTAAATAGTAAGTTTAAAAATAATTATTGATGATTTCGGATTTTGTACATTTTTTTATCTAAAAATTTTAGAATTAAGTATATTTTACTTGTTACGTTGTACTACATACAAAGTAAATTATTATTTCCACACTTATATGATGGTTTAAAATAGGTTAAAGTACTTTGTTAGTTATTAATGTTTGGATTAAATATTAATTTTATTTTTAATATTTAAAATTATTTTTTAAATATTTTATTTTATTTTATTTTATTTTTAATTAAAATCAATTTTTTTTAAAAAAATATTCTTTTTTATTATTAT
>NC_029787.2:5677235-5677895 GCF_000816755.2 Arachis ipaensis | reverse complement strand
TACTATACATATGACCCAAACAGAGAAATATGTTTTTAGATAAACTAACATCATTTCAGTTAAAACAATATAATATAATATAATCATCATTAGGCACCGAAATTATACAAATCTTAGTAGTTAAGTAGTGTGCTAATTAATTTATTTTGATGACAAACTGTAAAATAGACTTCTAGTTAATGTAGTAGTTTCCTACCACCAAACAAAAAAAGTGTAGTAGTTTCCTCCCTTTGGAGCATATGCACCTGTTTTATACATAGCTGTATAGATAGCTAGTAACTAGCCATAGCTTAATTATGAAACCAAGCTACCTTACTTTCCACTTAAATACTTTAATTATTAAGCAGAGAACTTCAAATTAATACCCAACAAAACTTTTTTATATATGTATGTGTATATATGTTACTTTAACGGTGAGTTCTATATCTTTTTTCTACACCTATATATTTGTGTTGTCAAAAGGGTTGTGAGACAAGTGTATAAGGAAAGAATGTAGTTAGTCACCAAAAAAAAAAAGAAAGAATATAGTTAAAGACAATCTCTGCTTATGGTAACTGACATACTTCATATGTTACATTAATATTACGTGATGGTGGTATATAGAATAAGTTGGTTAAAGATTATCTAATATTTTAAAAAAAACAAATAATATATGAGTGA
>NC_029787.2:5676163-5676984 GCF_000816755.2 Arachis ipaensis | reverse complement strand
TTTTAAAAGTATTTTTTAATAACTAATTTATCTGAAACAAAAATAATTAGAGTCCAATTTAGAGCAATACTTTTATATATGTATGTATGTGTATATATGTTACTTTAATAGTGAGTTCTATATCTTCTTTCTACATCTATATATTTGTGTTGTCAAAAGGGTTGTGAGACAAGTGTGTGTATAGAGAGAGAATGTACTTAAACTCGCCATCTCTTAATTGAGTATGGAAAGACTATACCATTTGAGCTATATCACTTGATGGTAGTATATAGAATAAGCTGGTTAATTGTGTTTGTTATGATTAATTATTAAAAATGATATTGGGCCTGGTTATAGTTGTATTTTTTGTTTAAACTATTTTGAGAAAGTAAAAATAAATTTTGATTGTAGACTAACCTATTGATTCCAATATTTTTTTGTCCTATCAAATTTTAAACGTGTGTTTTGTGAATTGTTAAGCTTGCAAAAGGACTATATGTACTCATCAAGGTATATATTTTCTTGTAATTTTTTAAAAATATTATTGGTTGTTAACAAAAAAATTACAAAAAAAATATACTTAAAAATAATGATCAAATTTTAATGATAATAATATCTCATTTTTATAATTTTACTTACAAAAATCACATCAAAATTCAATCTCTAAGGCATCTTTTGAAAATATATATTTACTGTTGGACATTTTTTTCGCGTTTTGAAAATATATATTTTTCAAATAGTTTCACTATAGATGAGTATAAGGACAGTAAATTTTGTGATTTGTAATTATTAATTAATTATTATTAGTATTTTTAATAGTGTAAAATTATATCTAATGGTGT
>NC_029787.2:5675766-5676157 GCF_000816755.2 Arachis ipaensis | reverse complement strand
TTTTTTTATTAGTTAAATGTTTGTCCCTAAACTTTTTTTTATGATATAGATATAATTAATGATATAAACAACATTTTTCAATATGAAAATACATGAAAGTAATCAGACTTTTTTAAAGTATTGCTTCTAGGGTCACAATTTGATTTTAACGACAAGATTTAGAATCTAAGATTAAAAATTTAGGAGTTTAAAATTTATAGTTTATAATTTAGAATTTAGATTTAAGGTTTAAGATTTATGGATTAGGATTTAAAAGGTATGATTTAACATTTAGGGTATGTGTTTAGTATTTAAAGTACTAATTTAAATATTTTTTTGAAATAATTCTTGAAATTTATTAAAAAATACAGTTAAAATATAATTACTTAATAATAAAAATTTTAATTAGTAA
>NC_029787.2:5673326-5675328 GCF_000816755.2 Arachis ipaensis | reverse complement strand
AAGATATTAATTATTTATATATGTTAATGTATATACATAATTTAATTTATTTATATATAATAATTAAATATATATTTATATATAAATATATAATTATATACACATATTAAAATAAGTAGTTATTAATAAATGTTTGAGAGCTAAATTTAATTTTTCATGTGTGAATAAAAGAAATTAATTCATGAAAAAAAGAGAGTATGGATTTTATGTGAGTTTAGTAGAGTTACTTTGATGAGTACATATAATCCTTTTGCAAGCTTAACAATTCACAAAAATACACGCTCAAAATTTTATAGGACAAAAAAATATTGGGATCAATAGATTAGTCTATAATCAAAATTTATTTTTATTTTTTCAAAATATTTTAAACCAAAAATACAACTACAATCAGGTATAATATCATTTTTAATAATTAATCATAATAAATACAATTAACCAGCTTACTCTATATACCACTATTATGTGACATGATGTCGACATAAAATATATCAGTTATCATAGACAAAATTTGTCTTTAACTATTCTTTTTCTATATACTTGTCTTGTAATCTTTTTTTGACAACACAAATATATAAATATATATAGAAGAAATCCATCATAAAACTCACCTTAATACTTTAATTATAATATTTGATAGTACAACTACATCACTATAAAGATCACTGCAGATAGTGGCCGAATCAATTGGGTTTACATAATTGTTGCGGTGAATAGTTAATTTAGTTTTTGAATTTGAGGCGAATTCAAATTGACCTTTAAATTTATAATTAAGTTAATTTAAATTTTAAAATTTACAATAATAATTTGTATTTGTTTTTAAATTAATTTTTATAAATAATATTAATTTTATACATTAATTTATCAAGATTTAGACTTTTCACTTAAGTTTTATATGATTGAGATTTATTAGATTTTTTATAAATTTACAATAGAAATTCAATTTAAAAATTTGAAGGCTAAAAATGACAATAAGATGAATAAAAATGAGTTTTTGTCCTATTCGATCTGTCTCATTCGATAATAATCTGCATAGAACTCATTCTACTTTTATTTGCGGATAATAAAAAATTGAATTTTAATCCACTCCTATAATTATTAAAATCTAACAAATAAAATTAAATTTTAAAATTTATGTAACCATTATTATATACATAACATAAATTAAAATAAAATTTAAAATTATATAATATTATTATTATTTTACTAATGATTTCACATATATTACGTATATTAAAATTATATATATTATAGAGTAAAGTATCGTTTTTGGCCCCAACGTTTGGGGTAAATCTTATTTGTGTCCCTAACGTTTAAATCGTCCTATTTGTATCCCTAACGTTTGTAAAAGTGATTCAATGTTATCCTGCCGTCAATTACAAATCATGAGCGATTTAGTTTGAGTTTTAAAAATCTCTTCTTGAAGTTAGAATACAAATGTCTGGGGTTGAATCGATGATTTACTCCGAAAAATAGTTCATCGAATGTTGAAACTAATTCCTACAACATTTACATAATTCACTTTTCTAGGAACATAATTGAATCTAAACACAAATAGTAGGTATAATATTAAAATCGAACACATCCAAGTGAGATCTAATTGAGAATGAATACATTCAAGTGAGAATAATTGAAAAATATAATCTAATTTGTTAGTATAATTAATAGTAGGATAACATTGAATCACTTTTATAAAAGTTAAGAATACAAATAGGACGATTTAAATGTTAGAGATACAAATAGAACTTACCCCAAATTTTGGGGACAAAAACAATACTTTACTCGATATTATATTTTGGAGAGAGAGAGAGAGGCTAATGCTAATAGAGTAATGGTTATAGAAAAAGTCAACGAACTGGTCCAATGAATGAAAATGGTGTTTCCATGGCGCATGTTAGCCGCGTGCGTTAGTCAAAGTGAATCACTTATGATAAGTTGATAACCTCTCTTAATTGTTACCTATTGCGTATAATATAATCCTCTTTCATGATTTAAAAATGTTAAC
>NC_029787.2:5670755-5673173 GCF_000816755.2 Arachis ipaensis | reverse complement strand
AATGTTAGGTAATTAATATTTTTTTACATTTAATTTATCTTTTGTCTAAATCACTACTAATCAATTCTCTATTTTTTTCCTAATAAAATTGCAGAATTTTTGTCTGAAGTTCTCCCATGAGTGCGTGGTTCGAAAGTCAAAAGTTTTATCAACTGTATTTTGAATTTTGGAACTAATAATTGAAAAGGACTTCTTAATTTATCCTATATTAATGAATCACTATTTATGAGTTTGGAAAACTCTAAATTAATATTTGTGATAATTAAATATTATTAAAATATTTAATTACAAAATTATTAATTTGATTTTTATTTAACATATGCTAATTAATAATTTTGTGATGTAGGTTTTAAATGGGCCGAAAACAAAATTCTGATTCAAGCCCAATTACATTCAGCCTTGGTTTAATAAATAAGCTTGGCTGATATTGATTATTATATTACTTGGACCAGAATTGAGTTATTATTACTACAAGTCCAAATGAATGCTTTCCTATATGCTCAATGCATGATCCGAAAAATATATATCAGGAAAGTAAATGTTACTAATTGGGCCAGATTAAATGATTATTGCAACTAAGCCCAATTTTATTTGAGATGAGAGTTCCTCATGCTTTGTCCGAATCCATGAAGCAAAGAAAACAAAGCTTCAATGCTTTTCAACGGATCCCATTTCTCTTCTTTGAATGGATTTCAAATTTAATTTGCTAGCATTTGAACTATGAGAGAGAAAAGTATGATTGACATGATTGAGTGCATTAAAGAAGTACGCTACTCAGCATAAAGGAAAAGCAACTCATTACATTTAATTTATTTTATTTCATTTAATTGCTTTTCTTTTCAAACTCCATCTTCTCTCTCTCATTTCTTTCTCTGGTTCGGTTATTGTCCAAGAAACCATGAAAGCAAAAT
Source organism: Arachis ipaensis (assembly GCF_000816755.2). Lineage (NCBI taxonomy): Eukaryota > Viridiplantae > Streptophyta > Magnoliopsida > Fabales > Fabaceae > Arachis > Arachis ipaensis. Next base: position 5,672,262 of record NC_029787.2, on the reverse strand, counting down.
GGAGCTATCGAAGTAAAGGAAGAACACTCTACAAGACCATCACAATGATGGCAAGAAAACATACCAAAATAAAAGTGTGCTGTGGCTGAGATTTTCACCAAATATGGTTAGATTTGGTGAGGTAATCTCGAGCTCTTCATGCTCAAAAAGAAGGAAAAAGATTCGGCCAAGAAGGAAGAGACTCTTGGAGGCGTGACTTATCTTTGATTCTGCTCAACCACCACAGGAAGTAGCTAGAGTGACGAAGTGATGGTAGAGGCAGAGATTGAAGCAGATGAAGTCATCATCATCATGAAGCATCAAGGGCCAGAAATCCATCTTGGAGAGCAAGCCAATGATGGAGAGCTCGGATTGATGAAGAGTGATGACCAAGAAAAGACTAGAGGTAATTGCATGTTGGTTATTGCATGGTTATCTCTTCTCTCTCTGTGTGGCCGAACCGGTTATGTTCCTTGAAGAAGAAGAAGTTGGCTTGGGTTTTGGCTTCAAGTGTGGAGGCTTCTCTCTTCTATAAAAAAGAGAGAACAACCACTGTTTGGAGCAAGGAGTTAGAAGTAAGCAGTGAGAGTGCAAGGCACAGAATTCTCAGAGCTACCTAAGCTTACAGATTTTCTTCTCCTTCAATGTATTATGTTTAGTATTTTTCTGTTTAATTTTGTCATGTCTTGAGTCTCATGGAAAAAGGCAAACAGTGAGGTTTGTATGAAAAAGCCATAGAGCGAAAAAAGGCAGAGAGTGCAAAATTAAAAGAAAAAGCCATAGATGTCTTAGAGTTCCTTTGTTCATCTATGTTGTGTTTCATGATTCCGTGGGAATCCCCTTGTAAGTTGGGTTAGCATTTTACAGTTTGTAATCTGGAAGATTATAGTGAAATTCCATCATGTTTGTGATGGAGACTGGATGTAGGCTACACTGCACTTAGCAGCTGAATCAGGATATATCTTAGTGTAATTTTCTCTCTTCTCTACTACATTTCTGTTTCTGCTGCACAGGAGCTAAAAATAAAAAATGTCTCGTGCCAAATGACGAGACAAAATGAAAAAGTCTCGTTGTTAGGGACGAGATAAAAACAGAAAAATTCCATCTAAGTTCAGCAAGTGTTAGCAAAAAAAAGGGGGCTAAGATTCAACCCAATTCTCTTAGTCACTGAAACCATCGACTACTTATTTTGTGAGTATATAATGAGCAGTGTTAGTTTGTTTTTTCTGGGTATTTCTTGGAGGACTTTATTGACAATATCAACATAAACAACAGTCCAAAATTTTCTGTAACTTAATATCATCATGTTAACTTTAAATTAAATATGATAGATGGTTGAATTGGTCAAATAATTAACTAACTCATAATTTATTTTTAATTAACTGTACGTATTATAATTAAAAAAATATTATATATACATAAAAATTAATTATTATATATTTATTTATAATATATATTATTTAATTTATTTTTAATATATATTTTATAATTTAATATGTATTTTATTAGTACATAATATAACTGATTT
>NC_029787.2:5670155-5670571 GCF_000816755.2 Arachis ipaensis | reverse complement strand
CAAAATTGGTTAATTACGCGTAGTGAAAAGTCCTTAAATAAGTCAAATGCAAGTATTGACAATCTTAATTGTTGTTAATTATATGTGTGGCATAATGTAAGCCTAGCCATTAGCCTTTTGACTAATAATCTCAGTTATTTGGTATGATTAAACGATTGTTTCCCTAATCTCTTCTGTGTTTGATGTCCAAATACATATGATATGACCAACCCAAAGCATGTATTCAACTACTCATCACTTTGGCTAATATATCCGGCGTTTTCCTATTTGATATATTTATAATTTTGAGTATATAAATATCATAATCAACATATCTAAATTTGGATATTTTGACTTGTAAATGTGAATTTTTTTTTTCTAATATTAGACCATTAAGAGTAAATTTCTCAAAAATAACTCAAAGTATATGTTATATG
>NC_029787.2:5669729-5670103 GCF_000816755.2 Arachis ipaensis | reverse complement strand
TTATTTTCTTATAATTAAAAAATTATTTTGTTTACAAAACGTCAATAATATTTTATCTTTTTATAATTAAAAATATTTTTATATTTCACATTAAAATTATCCATATATAAAAAATTAGCCTGTAAATATACTAGAAAAAAGTTAAAATAACAAAATTATTATGAGGTGCATATTGTAAGATATATATGGGAGTAGATTTGTTACTCCTACACTAATTTAGAAGTGATGCATTCTAACATTTAATTCAAAAAAATAAAAATGCATGACATAATTAAATAAAACTACTCATAAATAAATGAACATATTTAGCTAATAATAATTCAATTATCTCAATTAAATTTTCGATATATATTCTTTTATTTAAAAATCTTTCT
>NC_029787.2:5669299-5669695 GCF_000816755.2 Arachis ipaensis | reverse complement strand
TCATTTATTTATGTAAATAAACATACTCAACTAATTAAAGGTATTTTAATAGTTAACTTTACAAAATTTTATTATTTTATCTTTCAGGTTACTTAAAAAGAAAAAAAAAAACAAATAAAAGCAAAAGACATTTTGCAATGGCACTTCCTCAACTCCACTTGCTTTTCATATATACATGTTAGATTAGTTTAGATTAAGGAAATATTAATTGGTGTATGACCAACTTCCTTCTGGAAATAATTAATCATATATTCAAGGGTTTTCTTATTAACTATCAATCTATCTGCTTCTTAAAGAAAGAAAGAAAAAGATATATTTTTTTCAATTAAAATAAAATATTTTTTTGAAGTCTTCTATATATTAAATGTGCAACTTTTGTAAGAATCGTCATTCTAA
>NC_029787.2:5668259-5669186 GCF_000816755.2 Arachis ipaensis | reverse complement strand
TAAACCCTAGTGCCTCATGATGTGATAAACTTTTGAAGTCCTATATATACTAGTATTATTTTGAGTACTTATCTCAAAATATTCAATAATGGGACATGTCCAACCTTATACTCATCATATAATAATTGTATTAAAAGATTTATTTATAAAGTTTTGATGAGTGATGTAACACTCGAGTGTCTCACGGTGCACTATGCAAGAAGGTTGTGGTTGAAGCATTCAAAACCTCATCATATCAAAACCTTCATCAATTTGCTCATAATAATTCTATTTAAATATTCACTTGCTTAGTGCTTGAGTGGTGTAATGCATGAGTTCCACGGTCTAGCTATAAGATGCGACAAATTTTGTGATTGGAAAATATTTATATTTAATTATGTACCATATATTAAAACCTTTAATTGTCTAATGAAATTAAATATATGACCAATGTCGTATGCCTTTATAAGCTCAAATAGGTGTATTCCAATTTTTTTTAGGTGCTTGAGTGATGCAAGTGCCTCATGCCACAAGATAAGATAAATTTTTTATTAATTAGTTGAAACATTTGAACCTATTAATGGTCATTATTAATTCCAAAGATTTACAGGCATTTAGACTGCATTTATTTATAAATATGAGACATTTATAATAGGAATACAAAAATATAAAATTATATTTAACAAATAAGATATAAATAAAAACATTATTTTTATAAATATTAAATTAGTATATTTTATGTCTATTTTAATAGAAAAGATACAAAAATATTAATAAAAAATAAAATTTATTTTTTATTATTTTTGTTAATTTTTTATTTTTATATATTTTTTTCAAATTTTTTGAATAAAAAAAATAAATTAAATTTTTATAATTTATTTTAGTTTATCATCAAATAAAATATAAAAATACTAATTTTTATATTTTTATTATATATGTTCTGTCTTC
>NC_029787.2:5667747-5668177 GCF_000816755.2 Arachis ipaensis | reverse complement strand
TATATTAAAAATTCAAACTCAAAATTACTACTAGAGTTTAAAAAAAAACAGCATTTAAAAAAAAAAAGAAGAAGAAGAAGAAAAAACATTTGACATTCCAATTAAACTAATCTCCTTATGAAAACGGAAAACCTTTTACGGGTCTACTATTATTTGACTTAATATGGCCACCAACTCACCATATACGTTTACGTTTTTCTATATACTTTATTTTTAGATTTAATTGATGTATATATAAGTATAACTATTTTTATATCATAATATCATTATCCTTTTGTGCAACTCATGACAAGTGTATGTATGATTTGAGTTCACGTCCAATTGTTCAACTATTTTATTTATCTCTTCATAATATATTCTTTACAAGGTTTAAAACCACAATTTTTTGTGTTTATTAATTATATAAAAATATATAATAAATAAAAATGTG
>NC_029787.2:5666516-5667082 GCF_000816755.2 Arachis ipaensis | reverse complement strand
ATTAAAACGAAAAAAAAAATATAAAGTAAGTTTTCACATTTCCAAAACTATATTGCAATTAATAATCTAAAAATAGTTATATATACTTCATATTACCATAATAAGATATTTCGGTAATTTAAGCAAACTTCAACTCAAAATCATAATCCTAAATTTAGGAACTAAAAGTAAACCATAATTACAATTTGTTTTTATATCAAAACCTAAGATCCGATAATAACATCTCATCATGAATTATTGACATAATATATCATTATATCAAAGAGAGTGAAAAAAGAAAGTTTGAACTAATAGATATTTACACAAATAATAATAAAAACAACAGCGATTACTATATCACAAAATACTTAATTACTAGTATCTTGAGACTATTATGACCCTTTTCACTATCTACACTTAACAAGAATAAAATAACAATAAAACTCATCTTAGTTCTCAGTGACTCAGAATCCTCTAGGATCCCACTCTAAACAGGAACACAACCTAACTCATGATTTAATTACGTTTTAGTGTTTAATCACCGAAATTTTTTTTTTATAATAAAAGTAATTTATATAAATAAAACA
>NC_029787.2:5665138-5666372 GCF_000816755.2 Arachis ipaensis | reverse complement strand
TTTAGTACACTATACTTTTATCATACATTTTGGTTTTTCTACTTCTAATCTGCGACTCGATGTAACGGACAGATTATGCTTGAGTGAATTTGTTCTTAATTCGCTGTATGGTATAGTGGATTACATAAAAAAAAATTATAGTAAATTATTACGGTTTACATAGAGTAGATTTAGAAAATGAATATAAGTTGTTTCAGAAAATTATATTTGTGGAAATTTAATTTCTAAATATTTTATTTATATAAAATAGATAAAATATTAATAATATATATTTAGAAGTATATCAAATATGTATTTAGTATGACCAGTAAAATATCCTATCATTTTTTAAAATGAACCTGTTTTCCCCATAAATAACAATAAATAAATTCTAATTAATAAGTGGGAGTAGTCTAGTTTGAGTAAATAACTTAAATAAGCTCTTTTGAAAAAAGCGTTTAAAGCATAAAAACTTTTATTAATAGTAACTTATAAATAAATTATTTTTTATTTGAATTTTTAGTTATAAAAATACTTATTTTAAAGTTGTAGCGTTTGGATAAATAACTCAAAAAATACAAAAAAAAAATTACACAAGAGAATGAATATTAAAATAACGGATAACGATGATAACAAATACTTTCCAATATTAAATGTTAATTTTACATAACATAATCACTAATATTATGTATGATATGGTAGGTAAAAATAAAAAATAAATATAAAATGTGTGTCAATGTATATTTTGTTGCTGTTTTTTATTTTTTTATACTCCTATTAGAACTTCTTTCTCCTTTATTAAGGTCAAGAACTTGCTATAATTAACTATGAAAATAATAGCAAGCTATAAAAACACATGCGAAAAAAATAAAATTAAAACTAAAATTTCATACCACAATTAAATACAAATTTAATAATAAAAATAGAGTGATAAAATGATAAAAAAAATACCTAAAAGAAATATATGCAGTAGATTATTCAGATGGAATATTGTCTAAAAATAATGGTAAAAGATCAATACTTCCAGCAGATAAATCATTACGTGAGAATGATGGTGGAAGGCCAGTACCTAGCAGACTTTTACGTAAAAATAATGGTGGAGGAAAAGTAGATTTTTTTGTTTTGAAATTAAATTTTTTAAAAGAAGTAGTAGAATGATTATCAAGAAGCAGAAAAGTTATATATTTCTACTTCTTCACAAAATTATGAATTAACTTTTCAAAAAATTAAAAAAAATTTTCTAAAATAGTGCCAA
>NC_029787.2:5660083-5664095 GCF_000816755.2 Arachis ipaensis | reverse complement strand
TATAGTCTAAAGTTGGAAGCTTTGTATTCTTATGTTATATGGGTGTGATGGTTGTGTGAATTCTCAAGCCAAGCAAAGTCTTCTCTTTCACACACTTTTCAATCTCAAAAACCATGGAAGAACAAGAATCTAGGGTTTGACAGCATCAAAGGTCTGTGCTTTGGTGCTTTCTTATTCTTTTTTCCTTGGTTCATTGAAGATAAGATTGGGTTGAATTTTTTTATTTTTATTTATTTTCTAAAGCAGATATAGATATGCTGCAATTTCTTCTAACTCCTATTAGTTAGTTCTGATCCCAGGGTCTTTGTTTGTTCTACCAACAACAGAAAACATAAACAAAAAAGAAAAAAAATTGACCCTTTCTCATCCTTTGATGGAATTTTGAGACTTGAACAAGAAAAATCCTGTTTTTGTGGCTCCCTTTGAAAAAAATGGGATTCTTTATATCTGGGTCGTTTTGTATGCCACTTATGGCTGAATGTATGGTATCTGTGTTGATAACTCAGATGTTCATGTTTTTTTAGTATTAAGGCATGTTTAGCTTCTGATTTGAGAGTTCTTGATTAACTTAGATAGATAGATAGATAATTAGATAGTTAAGAATGGAGGAAGTTGAACAAGCTAATAGATTAGCTGTTGAAAGCTGTCATAGAGTTCTTAGTATTTTGTCTCAGCCAAGGGATCAAGTTCAGAATAGGAATTTAATGGTGGAAACTGGTGAAGCTGTGTTAAGGTTCAAGAAAGTTGTTTCTTTGCTTCACAATGGTTTGGGTCATGCAAGAGTGAGGAAGCATAGAAAGCTTCAAGTACCCTTTTCTCAAAGCATACTCTTAGATAACCCGAATTGCTTCAAGAACAACAACAACAACCTTAACCATGGTCAATCAAAGAAAGTAGTGATGCTTCATGAGAATTCAGTTCAGGAATTGGGATCAAGTACGGTTAGGAACTCACTTTCTTTGGTGAATCCATCTTTGGAATTGAGCTCAAGTGCCAAAAGTACTATTAACCAACAAGGTTCTTCATCTAGTCACTATCAGTTCCTTCAACAGCAACAAATTCAGCAACAAAGGTTGTTGATGCAGCAGCAACAGCAGCAGCAACAAATGAAAAATCATGCTGAGATGATGTTCCGAAGGAACAACAGCGGCATAAACCTCAATTTCGACAGCACTAGCTGCACGCCGACAATGTCTTCTACTACTAGGTCTTTCATTTCTTCCTTGAGCATAGACGGAAGTGTGGCGAACCTGGACGGAAGTTCCTTCCATCTTATAGGAGCTCCACTCTCTTCTGATCAAAATTCGCAACAGCATAAGCGAAAATGTTCCGCTAGAGGCGACGAGGGCAGTGTGAAATGTGGAAGCAGTGCTAGATGTCATTGCTCAAAGAAGAGGTAATACCAATTAGTCATTAATCATTAATGTCTGTTATTAAATTTATGGAGTTCTTTATAATGAGAATTAATCAAACTATATGTTCTAAGCAGGAAACATAGAGTGAAGAGATCAATTAAGGTGCCAGCTATCAGCAAAAAACTTGCAGACATACCTCCTGATGATTATTCATGGAGGAAGTATGGACAGAAACCAATCAAGGGTTCTCCTCACCCAAGGTTTGTTCACTCTCTTCTTTTGGAGATTTGACTGGTTCAAGTGGGACATGAACATATAATTGTGCTGTTCTTTTTCTAAAGTTTCTGAAACCATTTTGGCTATTTCTGACCCTTTTGCTCTTTTGGTATGCATTTATGGTGTAAACTTTTTCTTTTTCAGTAGTAAAAAAGTAACCTCACATGATGCACTTTGTTTGGTGGATATGTGTCTGTGTGTGTGTGATGGTGGTGGTTCTATATGAGTTGCTAGTGTGTTTGTAATTTTTCCTTTTTGGTATTCAGGTGGATTTGAACATTATATACTTCAATTTTATGTTTTAGTATCAACAATTCTAGCATCTGCCGCGCAATACGGCGGTTCAACACACGAGGTTTCCACCTAATGGGGTCCGGGAAGCTTAGAAATAGTCACCTTCCATTGTGCTTAGGCTAAATCTTAAATCCTAAACCCTGAACCGTAAACAGTAAACCACATAGATAAAATTGATCTCTACAGACAATCAGATGTTGCCATGTAGCATGACCATAATCCGAAAGAGAAACGACTTTTATCTAGGTGGTAGTACTTGATTAGATGTCAGTGTAAAACAGTTTTACAGTTTATACTGACAGTACATCGAAATTAAACCTTGGAACTTTTGTCATTGCTCTTTTGTTTGATGTAATCATGAATTTCGGTAGCGATAGCATATATAAGATTAATTTGTTATGAGACTGAGGCATAGTTTGTGTTACTTGCAGGGGATATTACAAGTGCAGCAGCATGAGAGGGTGCCCTGCAAGGAAGCATGTTGAGAGGTGCTTGGAAGAGCCAACAATGCTAATTGTTACCTATGAAGGAGAGCATAACCATCCAAAGTTACCAACACAATCTGCAAATGCATGAAACCACTTCATTGGAGAGAGAGCTTACCAAAAACAACATCAAGCCCTCATTCAAATTTGTCAAAGACCTTCTTGTGATGTGAGATTCATTGGCTTCAGAATGCTGCTGTGTACATATTTTGAGTGATGCAAGCAGGGATTGATGGATGGATGGATTGATGATATTGTTCTTGGTGCAGATTTTGGCTAACAAGGCCTTTTGATTTTAGAAAATGAAAAAGTATGTAAAATTGGGGTAGTTTCAATTCTCAAGAACTCTTTTTTTTATTTCTTTTTTTGTTTTTTTTCTTCTTTAAGATATATAATCTTTCTTGAGCATGTTATAACCATTTTCAGGGTTTTCTAAATGAATGGAATGCCTTTGAAAAGTGTCAAGTTTTTTTTCTTGAAATTTTGGTTCTCTCCTTATTCTTTTAACACTTTAAGACATTAATCTGACTTTCACATAGTTTTGCAAACATTAATTTAATTTATTCTTTCATTGTATATTTAGTTATTTACCTATCAAGTTAATTCTTAAATTGATGGTTATTTTGTTTTAGTTCAGAAAAAAATAAAATAAAATAATTTTTTTTAATATATAAATCTTTCCCTGTGTCTAGTGTTTTAAAAACTTAAAGTTCTAACCTTTGTTTCAGTTTGATTAGATTAACTTTAACTCTATTCACCTATTAAATGAGAAGATATATTTTTCTTGACACGCCAAAATAAGATAAGATATGAATTAATTTATATGTGGTTAACGTCCATGTCAATCTGATAATTATTTGTGTCAAATTTAATAGTAAAACAATATTAAACTTATTTAAATTTTTTGAGATAAAAATAATACATTTGAAACGTTAGGGACTAAATTAAGATTTTGTCCAAATGTTAGAGGATAAAATAATACTTTACCTTAAATTTATACTTTTTATTAGTTTGATTAGATTAACTCCATGTCTTACCTATAAAATGATTCTAAATTTCTAAGGAACATGGTAAGCACTGAAAAATCCTTTAAAGATATGTAGACAAATTTCCTTTAGAGATTGGATGTTTAGGCTTAATCAAGAAAAACCATGGACAGGGTACTGATAATGGAGTACCAACAAATTGGATAACTAGCATTGTTTTGTTCCTTTCTTTGTGCATTGTAAGTTGAAGCTGATGTTGGACCATTAAGTCAAGAATTGAATAGCTCCTTGATTGATCAATATGTAATGATTGAGGTTGGACTATTGAAGACATGAGCTAAGTGTCACCACTATTTCTTGAATTGCTATGCTTACATGTAAAAGCTTCATTGAATATGTTGTTCCTCCTAATAGAAACTCAATCTTGGTTTGTGGAAGTTTCTAACCACAACATGTGACTTGCTAGGGGACCAATATGGGCATTATGCTCTATATATTATTCATGGATCCAAAACCAATTCTTATCATAGCACTTGTGTTTGTTCAATCTTTTTTTTTTTTATTGTCTTAAAGAGATTTTTATTTTTTTTTAATTCATATGATTATAAGACATTGA
>NC_029787.2:5653258-5659830 GCF_000816755.2 Arachis ipaensis | reverse complement strand
AAGGGCAATTTTTTTTTTTCAATTTTATATTCAACAAATAATTTAATCCATCTATAATTTCACTATTCTATCAAAACTATTAATTTTTATTTCCATTTTAAACCATGTTCATATCACACGCTATACCAATGTTTAAGGTATGAAAATAGAAAAGAAAAGTAATTGCTTAAGAATTTGAATAGGAAAAGAGACCACCAGATCTAGTCACACTTTTAGCCTCGTTAATAATTATTATTTTTTGACCATTAATTAAAAAAGTAGTTAAGGCAAATATCATCAAGGTTAAAATAGGAAACATAAATTTAGATATCAAAAGAGACAATCTCCTATATATTGTTATAGACTTATAGATATCAATGTCTTAGATCTACTGAGATATATTTGGGGTATTATTTAAACTAATTTATTGATAAAATTTTAAGTTTATTAAGCAATCTATCATACACCAATTTTGAACTATTGAATTACACTAATGCATGATACACCATGTATAGTCCACGACCATAGCATTTTATTTAGAGAATAAATTTTAGGCTTTGTGATTTTAAATACCTTGCCATAATGCCATAAAAACACTAGTAGCCATTTATAATGATAACATTATTTTTTTTTTCTATATGCTCAAAGCTATATTACTATAATTAATCACTAGAAAGCTATATTATTTTTTTTAAAAAAAAATAATTTCCATATGTATTGTCACATGAAAGTATTTAACTTTTACACTTTTTACCTCAAAAAATCGTGCACAATACAAATGAATAACTATTTAGAATAATTTTATAACCATAGAATTTTATATTTGATCTCATTCATAAATCATAATAATGATAATTATTTGTCTTTCTTTCCTTCATTTCTAATTGTACATAAAAGTTGTACAGTTGTACTTAATATTTATCATAAGTATTAAGAGTTTGTCAATGAATTCACCTAAAGTCACAAATTTGAGTCTCTTTATTTTTAATAATAATAAAAAAAAATTACTAAGAGTTAGAATGTTAAACCCACCTAATTTTAAAATGTAAATTTGACTAGATAAACCCTACCGAAATTGTTTTATTATTATATTCAGTATTTCTCCCTTATTGGGCACATCTAGTCTAGAATTTTAATTAGGATTAGGATGGAGTTTAAAGTGCTTGTTTGGGTGTCATTATTTTGATAAAAAAAGATATTTTTTATTGAAAAAATATATTTTTTTATTTTTTAGCGTGTTTGACAAATTTCTAGTAATAAAAGTAAAAGCACTAAAAAAATAAAAAATATCTTTTTTGAGAAGCTGTAATTTACATATTTTTTAAAAAAAATATTTTTTCTTTAAAAAAATATGTTTTTTATATAATAAATAAACAAAAAAAATATTTTTATATTATTATACTCAAACATAATTGATAGATAAAAAAATCTTTTTACATGAAATATCTAAACATAAAATTACTTTTACTTTTTCATAAAATATTTTAGAAAAAGATAACTAAAAAAAAAATATTTTCTTAAAAACTGACCCAAACAAGCCCAAAGTCTCTTATAATAATATAATGACTTAAATGGCTTACAACATTGAAAAGGAAGAATATATTACTAAACATTTCTACACTAACACACTAAAAAAATTAAGATATAATCTAAAGATGTCTCACTTGTGAATAATTATAATAATGATTATCCCACTAATCCTCACTTATGAATAATTATAATTTAGTGTACACATGTTGCTAATAGGGATCTGGTGACAAGTCCAATTTTGATTTGATATGTGAAGAAAAAAATGAAAGGCATTATTGTAATAATGGTTTTGTTCTGATCGAGAATGAATGAAATGAGGGTAGACTTTTGTTTCAACAGATTGATGATTATTTCCACCAATATATATATATATATATATACTTTGATGGAACAAAAACTATGGGCTCTACCTATTTAATTTTGGATTGTCTATCAGTATCATCACTATCATTGTTAGACTAATTAAACCAATAATTAAAGGGTCAAATCAGGAACAAGCACTAAACATTCGTATTAACTCCCAATAATTAAAAAAAGAACATTCGTATTAACTATTAAGGATTTTTAATACAAGATGACGAAAGATAAATTAGTGAGAGTTTATTGCAGAGTTATTTCTCAATTTTTTAGTGCATTAACGAAATTCTCGGGACTGTTTAGTTTGTTTGTTTCTTTCGGTTGCGATGTTTTTAATGTTAATAATACAAAAATAGACTATTACACTACCATAAATGCAGTGATTAGCCACGAAACCGTGGTTAAAATCAAGAAATTCCATAGCGATTAAGCTTTAGCAACGAATACATTTCTGTGGCTAACAAGGGCGACGCCTTTTCAGTTAGCCACGGTTTTCGTCCGATTAGCCACAGTTTTATGATCTGTGGAGACATCTGAATAGCCACGGTTTTTACGTTATTGGCCACATTCTAAACCGTGGCTAAATGACAACAGTGTAACCAACAAGTATAGCTTTGTCACAATTTTTTCGTGGCTAATATTGGTAAGCTGGGCTTTTTTGCCACATTTTTTCCGTGGCTAATATTGGTAAGCTGGGCTTTTTTGCCACATTTTTTCTGTGGCTAAACATTGTTGGGTTATTTAGCCACGATTTTTCCGTGGCTAATCATAAAAGATAAATTAAAAAATATATATATATATAAAATAAAGATGCTACTTAGAACAAAATTATATTATACAAAATTAAAAAGATTAGCCATATCCATATAAGTAATATTTTTAGTAATAAAAATATGAAATTTAAGTAACAGTGTTGAAAAGCAAATATCCTGAACTAAATGAGTTTAAACTATTACAAAATCAAGTATCAGAATGTATCATTATTAGATCTCTAACGTCTTCATTGGAATACCTGCAAAAACATTCAAATAAGATTGTGTTATCTCTTAATTCATGAAAAAAAAGTCCCAAGACATTATTTAAAATAATATTTTAATGTAGTTAAAAAAAAATAGGAATGCATACCCAATAATGCTGAGTTTTCATTTTCACAACATAAAACATCTTATTGAACCCGTCATCAATCAATATATATATTGCTAGACTTGATATCCTGGTGAACAACTTTCAATTCAATTGCTTCATGCAAGTAAATAAGCAAGCTTGTCAAGAATAAAGATAAAATAGAGAGTGATATTAATGATATTTTCTCATATTAAAATTTAACTATAGTATTATTTAACGAGACAAACGAATACTATTAGCGAGATTGGATTGTAATCAAAACCATTTAGAGAAAAAGAACTTAGGGCTTGTTTGGGTGAGCTTTTAAGAAAAGATCTTTTTTCGAGTTATCTTTTTTTAAAATATCTTATAGAGAAGTAAAAGTAATTTTATGTTTGGATATCTCATGTAAAAAGGTCTTTTTATTAATCAATTATGTTTGGGTATAACAATATAAAAGTACTTTTTTGTTTATTTATTACATGAAAAATATCTTTTTTTAAGGAAAAAAGATGTTTTAAAAAAAGATGTACATTACAGCTTCTCAAAAAAGATCTTTTTTGATTTTACTAGTGCTTTTACTTTTACTAATAGAAATTTACCAAACACGTTAAAAAATAAAAAAAAGATCTTTTTTCATTGAAAAAATATCTTTTTTAAACAAAATAATGGCGCCCAAACATGCACTTAAAGTAAAAATAAAAATGTGTTAGAAATTACTAAGGTCAATATTTTAAAGTAGAAAGTTGAGCTTACCAGGTAACTATCGAATAAAATTTTCATGCGGACCTCTCAGGTAAGTGTCCCTTGTTCCATGGCAACATGCATCCATTACTCTAAGTTACCATTATTCACATATTCATCCATTAACAGCTTAAATATTGAAACAAACACTAAAGCAAAAATGCTATTGATAATACAAAGAAATAGATAATTAGATACTATGTACTCGAAAATTGTGAGAGCACAGATAATAACTTAAAGAAGTGCAACTTTATTCAATGTTGGTATCAGGACCTTTAACACTATTTTCTACTTAGTTCAAATTTATCAATATTCATATAAGTTTCAATAATTACAAAGCTACAAAGCTAAATTAAAAGTTGAACAATTTAAAAGAAAATACAAACTTGCATGGAGATCCCAGCATTGACAAGAGACAAAGTTGCAGCATTGATACACACAGATCTAGTTCCTACATAAGAATATTGGGAAAGAATTAGTGAATGGTAAAAAAAAAATAGTCTTTTAAATACAAAAAAAGTAAAGATCCAAGAGAATATTAGATAAACATAAAAAAAGCTGCTTAGGGTTCCTTCCATTCTTCTTTGTAATTCAGGATTGCCTGCAAAATCTTGATTTCCGCTATTTTGGAACCTTCTTTGGTGACTTAAAGCTGAATTTACTAAGGATACAGAGAAACTGAACAATAGTGTGAACTTGTGAGGGAGTTCTTCCAATTTTCTAGTGAGTAGGCTTTACTTTGGTGTTGAGTGAAAATTACTTTTAAGTTTTCCGCCTAAAATTTCACTTGTAAAAGTTCATTTGAATTTATTTCAGTCAAGTAATTGAGATTTTTAATTTAAATTAATAATTAACTATAAAAATATATAAATTATAATATATATCATATTTCAAAGACGGTACATACTAATTACTGTTTCAAAAATAAACTTACGTTAATTTATGTTTGGATATTTTTTTTACTAAATTGATAAAAAGGTAATAAAAAATAAAAAAATAAAATTTAGAAAAACTAATGCATATTATAAATTAGAGACAAAAAAAATGTACTCTTTTTTATCATAAATTTTATATATACTTTTAACATTCATTCTCAATTAATTAAAGCAATAAGTACGTACTCTTTTTATACTATTTCAACTAATGCATCTTCTAGTCACTAAAAAAAATTAATGCATCTTCGGTTACTCAATGCTGAATTTACTAATAATGCATCTTCGGTTACTCAATGCTGAATTTACTAAGGATATGGAGAAACTGAACAATAGTCTGAACATGTGAGAAAGTTCTTCCGATTTTCTAGTGAGTGGGCTTTACTTTGGTGTTAAGTGAAAGTTATTTTTTTCCGCCCAAAATTTCACTTGTGTATTGTAAACGTTCATTTGAATTTATTTCAGTCAAGTAATTAAGATTTTTAATTTAAATTAATAAAAAAATAGAAAAATAGAAAAATAAAATTTTAAAAAATTAATTACATATTGTGAATTAGGGACAAAAAAAATGTATTCTTTTTATTATGAATTTTATATTTTTATCGTTTATTCTCAATTAATTAGAGTTATAAGTATGTACTCTTTTTATATTATTTCAACTAATGCATATCTTATCAATTGAAAATGGCTGAAAAGGAGAGAGAAAAAACCATCGACAAACTAGATAAGTTTGCACTCTTAGTGTGTGTTTGGATTACAGTTTATAAACGGGAGTTTGTATAAAATTGATTTTGTAAACTTGATTTTGATAAAAAGTAAGTTTGTGTTAAAGTGATTTATGTTTGGTAATTTTTGTATCAAAATTGATTATAATAAAATAAATGCTGTTTGGCTTATACCATTCAAAATCACTTTTAGATAAAAAATTACTAAAATAGACCTCAACTTAAATAATTTTTTTATATTATCCTATAATTTTAATTTAGATATTTAAATAAATCTTATTAGTTAATTTTATAATAAAATTAATATTTACTTACTAAAATAAAAATAACATATAAAAATAGATAAAATATATTTTTAAATAAAAATAAAACAATATAAATTTTATAAATATATAAAAGAATATTTAATCAAATATGTTACATTTTTTTAAGTATTAAAAATAAATAATAAAAAAAATAGAGCTCATATAAATAGAAATAACAAGAATTTTATAAATAATATAATAACATACATGAAGGATAAAGTTGGTAAAAGATAAATAAATGGTTAGTATCATGGCTAAAAAGCTGGTTAGGAAAACGCAGAAGCTAAAAATAGTCACTTCTTGTAAACGTTGGTTTTGGCAGCAGAATCACTTCTGCGTTCATGGAAAAAAATTTTGCCAAACCAAAAGTTGTAGCTTTCAAGAAGTCTAAACGTACTTCTTCCCTTCCAACGAGTTTGCCAAACACACCCTTAAAAATTGAAATTTATTATTAAAGTTTAAATTTGGAAAAAATAGGAACTGCTTATAAAATTTTTGAAAGGGATGGAAGGAAACACTAGAAGCGCGTAATTTAAAAGTAGACATCGTTTGATTTCGCCACGGTGAGCATTGGGTCTGTGGTAATTGAGAGAGTCTAATTCAAATTAGCCACAGACAAACAAAAACGTGGAAAACTTTCACACAATTTAACCACGGAAAAAAGCAAAACGTTGCAAGTGATTACGACGATCATAAAAATTTGCCACTGTTTCTTGTTCGTGAGTATTTTCCTGTGGTAAACTACCGTGCTTCTGGTAGTGTTAGTTTCCTTATAACTTACAATAACGTATATTGAATTATTGACCACTGAGGGACATATTGAGAAAAGGAAACGACACGGGATACATGAATATATTAAGAGAAAATTTGAGAGTAAATATTGGATAACTAACATT